>NC_081210.1:30365207-30665207 GCF_902713425.1 Acipenser ruthenus
GCCACGTCCCTGCACTCTAGCCCAAACTCTTTTCGTTTTCTCTTTTTTAAACGCCAGACACCAGCTGATTAATTACACGCTGGAAGGGAACAAAAGCAGAGACCAGCATCGCTGAACATTACAGTAAGAAGGAACCAGGAGCAAAGTGAGGTGCAGCGCAAACTGTAAAATGATAAGAACAACAATTGTAAGTCGCCCTGGATAAGGGCGTCTGCTAAGAAATAAATAATAATAATAATAAAATAACAAGAAAAAAAAGAGTCTGGGAACAGGGCCAAAAGTTACTGCGCCCTCTCACACCGAAGTCACCCGGACGATTCTCCCAAACTGACACATCCAGGGAAAGAAGGGTACTGAAGGGTAAATCGAATGAGAAATACGGATGACTTCTTTTGAAACTCTCCTATGGTTTAGACAGTACAAAGCTGTTTGGGTTGTTCGTGTAAATGGCAGGGCAGGGCTGCGGGCTGTTGAACCCCGAACCTTTGTAACTCCCAGTCAATAAAAAACCTCAGGACACTGATTCTGATGACATGCATTCAAATCACTGCAGAACCCCTCTGTCGTGGGTGCTTGCTTTGGCTCAGGTCCGTTCCCAGTCTATTGTTCAACGCCTTTGGGTTGCTTGTGAAAAGGCTCATGATGAATGGAAACTGCTTCTTTCATGTCAGAGTTCACTTTTTTATTTTTTTATTTTTTCGATACAATAGCACCTGTGTTGCCTCTATTGATTCACATTAAACTAAATCTAAATATGAAATGCAAACACTGTAATTCAGCTGACTCGGTAGCATGTGTGACTTTGTCGTCAGAGAAACAGCAAGTAGTCATGGAAACTCAAACACTGGGACAGGGAGGGCACTGTGAGTTAATCACAGGCAGCGCAAACATAAAGGGACAGTTTTACTAGGAAATCAGGAGTTAACACCACGACTCACTCAAGCTTCTTCAGCTTCTTCTTCAGCTTCTTCTTCTTCTTCTTCTTCTTCTTCTTCTTCTGTGCTGTCAGGTGCCACTGCCCCAGTCTCAGCTCTAACCACTAGCGGTGTAGCGATACATGAGTTAGTGCAACTAAAGGCCAGAATTTATATAAAAGAAAAAAAAAAAAAAACGCTCCTGCATTATCTGTGGAGACACAGCCATGCAGTGAGCTAATTAAACCTTTAGCTAACTCTGGTCCAATGCCAACAGCTTTAATCTAGAAATAGCTTGTGCTCTGAGGGGGTTCAGTTCAGTGCATTTCTCAGAGTGGGCAGCATGTTCTTTCCTGGAACAGAGGGAAACACCAGCAGTACAGCAGCATGCCAGAATCCCAATTATCCAAAAAGAGCACAGCCTTCCGCATCTGGGAATGCGGTGTGATGGGTTCAGATAGCTGTTTGAAATGATAGCTTTGGCAATGCCTATAATACAGCACAGCTTGGATTGCACAATATCGGCACAGAATTCACTACAGTACACGGCAGCCTGCGTGTCACTCCAGGGGGTTCCAGCCCAGACTCAGAACAAAAAAAACACCTGTAACGCAGATCCGAGGAATAGGATTAGAGCCTCCACTCTCCCATCTGTCACACACGGGGTGAACACACGTCACTGCCAATGCAGCACTTCACTGGGTCACTGGCAGTGCAGCACTTCACTGGGTCACTGCCAGTGCAGCACTTCACTGGGTCACTGCCAGTGCAGCACTTCACTGGGTCACTGGCAGTGCAGCACTTCACTGGGTCACTGGCAGTGCAGCAGAGAAGCCATTTTACACGTGCCAGTAGGTGTTACTTGGCCCACGTATAATTGCCACAGGTATAAACGGCGAGTCCAGGACACTGTAATAGGATATAGGAACCAGCCACATGTGAGGGGAGTGCATTCAGCTACAGGACTGGACTGCACTGGTACAAGCGCTAAAGAGATCTGTATCAGTGGAGCTGCTTCTCCCAAATAAAAGAGAGCAAAAAGCACCTTACTACCCATCAGGTCATGACACAAGCTACTGCCCTGATGGTCTCCTCTGTAATATTATAAAATGATCATCATTAGTTAAGTGAGACAGGGGGAGAATGCATACATACTTACTATCAAGAACTATTCGGTGTACTTCAAAGAACAGCAGCTATGCAGTGCTCAGGGTTATGCATTGAAATACACAACCCCTGATACATTCATGTAAGAAATAGCCTACATGATTAATCAGGAGTGATTCATCTAGCCAGACCAGAATCTAGGCACTGTGTTTATTTTTCAACCCCTATCAGAGAGTTTCCATAGGATTTAACCAGGCTTGTTCATTAAAACAGCTGCATATGGTGCACAGCAAGGCAATATTGTGTTTTAACCAACAGACAGCCTCTCCCACAGATCAGCTCCTGGAGAAGAGCGGGACAGCAGACCACCGCAATACAGACTGAAGGAGATCTGCAGCCCTCCTATATGAGGGGAGACTGGCGCCCCCGCTGGCATACGCAGGAAGCGAAGCAGAGCTGAAAAGCGGAGCTTCAAACAGCCACATCTGCAGTGGAAACAGGAAGGGATGTCTTTTTTCCCCAGAGCTATGTTCTCTGAGAACGGCCCATGGAAGAGCTGCATGCCTGTACCAGTGAGTCTAAATATGGTCATAGTTCTGCTGCACTGATCTCGTGCTGCCTCTGAAGACATCCCTGAGGAAATATTTGATCTGCTGTATAAACTGCGAAGAGGAGGCCACATATTTTCGGGAGAGGATATGTAAAGAATGCCCTGTCACATGACGCTGCACAGTCCTGTCACGTGACCTGGATCTGGTAGGGGATCAGGGCTGTGATGTAAGCGAAATATTCTGCACCTATTCTGGGGTTTGTTTTGAAACCTTAGACAAGGGACACTTGGAGTTCAGAAGACGTCTTCTGTTTAGTTCTACAATCTGACTATTAGATCGTTTAGGTAGAAGCAGCGTGGGCTGCAGTGCTGGGCTGGACCTGAAAGGGGTTTACAGATCGTTTAGGTAGAAGCAGCGTGGGCTGCAGTGCTGGGCTGGACCTGAAAGGGGTTTACAGATCGTTTAGGTAGAAGCAGCGTGGGCTGGACCTGAAAGGGGTTTACAGATCATTTAGGTAGAAGCAGCGTGGGCTGCAGTGCTGGGCTGGACCTGAAAGGGGTTTACAGATCGTTTAGGTAGAAGCAGCGTGGGCTGCAGTGCTGGGCTGGACCTGAAAGGGGTTTACAGATCGTTTAGGTAGAAGCAGCGTGGGCTGCAGTGCTGGGCTGGACCTGAAAGGGGTTTACAGATCGTTTAGGTAGAAGCAGCGTGGGCTGCAGTGCTGGGCTGGACCTGAAAGGGGTTTACAGATCGTTTAGGTAGAAGCAGCGTGGGCTGCAGTGCTGGGCTGGACCTGAAAGGGGTTTACAGATCGTTTAGGTAGAAGCAGCGTGGGCTGCAGTGCTGGGCTGGACCTGAAAGGGGTTTACAGATCGTTTAGGTAGAAGCAGCGTGGGCTGCAGTGCTGGGCTGGACCTGAAAGGGGTTTACAGATCGTTTAGGTAGAAGCAGCGTGGGCTGCAGTGCTGGGCTGGACCTGAAAGGGGTTTACAGATCGTTTAGGTAGAAGCAGCGTGGGCTGCAGTGCTGGGCTGGACCTGAAAGGGGTTTACAGATCGTTTAGGTAGAAGCAGCGTGGGCTGCAGTGCTGGGCTGGACCTGAAAGGGGTTTACAGATCATTTAGGTAGAAGCAGCGTGGGCTGCAGTGCTGGGCTGGACCTGAAAGGGGTTTACAGATCATTTAGGTAGAAGCAGCGTGGGCTGCAGCACTGGGCTGGACTTGAAAGGGGTTTACAGATCATTTAGGTAGAAGCAGCATGGGCAGAAGGATGTATTTGATTTGAACTCAAAGTCCTATCTTTTTTTTTTTTTACTTTACGTCAAATGCAAGTTACCAAACAAGAAATAAATAAACCAGACCTTTAATCGAGGGGATTGGTAAGCAGTCTTTCAGAATCCTAATGCTGTTTTCCACATTCCCCAACAATTCTGAGTAAAAAAAAAAAAAAAAACTTGAGCGCTCCACACAGTGTTTCTCTAACAAGTAGGTCACACGCCGTCCCTGTCTCTCGGCTTGAACTTTGAATTCCCACGGCCTCCAAGTCCCTGCTAGTATACCATTAAGACAATACTGTCCAGTCCCTCATTTGTAAACACAAGGCTGCCCTGCCTCCACAGCCGCCCAGTCCTTCAGAGACAGACATGCTTTAGCAGTGTCAGGGTGCCCTCACACCAGGGCCGCTGCTTCATGCAGGAAGGGAGTTTCTCCTAAAGCTGTGACTCAGAGACCAGACAGCTTCCTTGCTAGTAGCCAAGCCTACCACTTCAGCACAGCACAGAGCCCCTTGTAATGAATCTGCTAGGAGCAGCAATCAGGTGAGGTCGTTAAGGGTAATTAAACTTCCGATTCCCTTCCCTCAGCTGTGCACGGCAGCTGTCGTCTCAAGGACGGGGGAGATCTTGTTCTGATTCGCGGTTTCAGTGCACCCCGGAGCAGAGGTGAGGGCAGCTCAAGGTTGATGGCTGTACAATGATGTGAGCGGGGTTATTAGGAACCCCTTGGGTCGTTCTTAGCCCTGCAAAGTGGAATGTCATTATCCAAACTGGACACCTTCAGAGACTGAAAATGAAGTGGGCTCTAAACCATCATGCAATCCAATTACACAGCGCCCAGGCGCTGAGATCGGCAGGTCAAGACGAGAGGATTCTAAGACCCCTTCCACTCCACTGATAGGAGATTGAACCGATGTGGTCTGAACCCAAAAGTGCAGAGTGAATATAATGGTTAGAACAGCATAAATCAGCTCTCAAATAAATCAGCTATCAAAATAAATCAGCTATCAAAATAAATCAGTTCTCAAATAAATCAGTCTGCACACGGAACGTTTCCCACATTTCATGGCAGCTATATTAACAAAACCTTCAAAAAGTTTCTTCCACAAATCAAAACATGACTCAGAACTCCTTCAAAAACAAAAGAAATACACAGATCTGCACTGTAATTGCCGGATGAACAGAAGCACACTATTTTTCAAGAGGAATACTTGATTGTCCTTGATTTGGCTGTTGTAATTATATGGCTTTCTGTCGCTCCCTCTTGAAATATTGTTGCATTTGTAAGACTGTGAAGTACCCTCTAAACATATACCCTCTAGACAGATAATTGAATTGTTCACAGTGTTCCAGAAAACATTACATTTTATTCCCACACACTGTGCAGGTCTGCACTAGCATCGTAAGCTCAGTCTCATTCCTGCTCTACACTGTACCTGAAAAAACAGAAAACACGACAGAGCTGTTTCTAACCTGCAGGAGTGTTGATCTGAACTCTTCAATTCCATGCCGTGGGATCCAGGTGCTCCAGGGCTGCAGGACTGTTTAGCTCCAGTACTGCTTGGTGAAATCTCCACTCTGCACCCACACAAACATGCAAGGCTTTTTCTTGTTCTTTTAAGTAGAAGGTACCAGCAAGCCACAGCACATGGTGAGGGAGGACATGTTGAGAACTTGGTTTAGCTAGGAGCACCAGCACTGAGCTGAAAGATCCAGCCATGCCTGAACAGCACAGTGCTCTTCAAACACCATGGGGTGCTGAGATAATACAGAATGGGTCTTTAGACACTTTGAGTGGCCTGGTCTGAGATCTCTGCCCAGTCAGACCATATTGTTTAAACGACTACCAGTGTTGGCAAATTAACAGCACTGTCAGTTCTGTCAAATGCCTGAATTGCTGTGTACTCATCAGAGACGCTCTCTGTTAGTAACCTGCAGTTTTCCCCTAAGCTGACACCTCAGCGAGTGAAAAAAGGTTTCAGAACGCCGTTTCTCTCGTCTCTGCAAAGGTTATGCGCGTCTCGGAGGAAGCCTGTGGCGCTATCTCCCGGCAGGCCCCCGTTTTCCGAAAGGTCATGTTTTCTGGTTTTAAATGAGGGTTTAAATATCAAAGGGCTTGAATCCTAGATGCAGCAAGCATCACAATCAGGGTCGTTGTATAATTCATTCAGCCTACCTGGATAAAACAATAAATAAACTAAACAAACGCAATTTACCCCCGTGTCTCCCAGCCCCTCAGCTCTATGTACTTACAGTGCCTCCCGCTCCACACCTCCCCCAGCCCCACTATAACTACAAGGTTGTGCAGCCTCCTTGAGCGTTTCATTTGACCCTCGCGATACAGTGACAGGGTATTGCTCATTCCAAACGTGGACACAAGGGGCACTTCAGGAGCGCTGCTGCTACTGTATTCTCTCAGCGCCTCCCTTCTAGGAGCAGGTTCTCATTATAGGGATTAGTTACACATTAAAACCCGCCCCCCCGACATTCCGTTTTCATAGGAAGGCATCTGAACAAAGGGCACAGCTCAGCTTGATATGCTGCACTTATTTTGCACTCTGACTGTTTTGACCGTGCCAGAGGTGTACGTGCAAAATCCTGTCAACAATGAACTCTCACTGTGATCATTTAGATTAGTGATTTATGAGCCTTTACAGAAGCTGATAAACCACTGCATTTGTTAAACTAGTTACCTATTTCAGATATTAAAGATAATCAAGTCTTGATTTGCAATGCCAAGCTGAATGATGTCTGCAGGACAACTGGGTTCCATACCATAGGTAACCAACGATGTATATGAGAAAGGCAAAGGATTCCTATCAGCCCCTCATAGTGAATCCTCCTGACCACTCTGGACTGCAGTGAGACAGACGGATCGCCAGGCATGGCAATGCTAGCCTGCAGTCATGCATTTATTAAGACACTTCCTTGTTCTAGTGTTTTTCCACTTCTCCACCTCCCTGCAGAGAGCCCTTTGCTGGGAGTGAGGTGCAGGCTACAGGCACTGTCACAGCGCCTCCTGCTGGCCGCCATGCAGTGCAGGGAGCTGGATCAAGCTACATTAAGTTAATAAGCCCGAGGGATCCTTAGTTTCCTTTCTTTCGCATGCTCAAGTCTTCTAGCCACTGCTGCCCTGGAACAATCGGAGCATGATGTCAATGAGAAACTTTCTACACTACTTCTCAGTCTCGGTGTTTCTAACCACAGTGGCTAAGCAAGGCAGGAACTGGTCTGTTTCTAGCTACGTGTGTGTGTGTGTGTGTGTGTGTGTGTGTGTGTGAGAGAGACTCTGAAACGCGTCTTGGGAGGTGCATTGCTCCAGTTGCCTTCATTTGAATTCAGACCCAGTTGTGTTGCTGGCTGGGAATCTTGCCCTGTTTCCCGGTAAAGGCAGGTTCTATACGACGTGTTGTAGCTGAGAGATGTCAAGTCGTGTCATAAGCATCGCCCCCTCCCCACCTCCCCTTGCTTAGAAAAGGCTGAGGAAATGCTGACACACAACCCTGATGAAGGCCGTTCAGAGCGCAAGGACAGGAAATGCTGACACACAACCCCGATGAAGGCCATTCAGAGCACAAGGACAGGTTGCCTGGTTGCCTGGTTCTCGGAGAGCCGTGCTGCCAATGATGCTCACCTCTGGACCATGTCATTGAAATGCTGTGAAAGTGTTCCTCGTCCCCTGGGGCCCATTACACTTCCATGGCCCAGATTCAGTGCCTTTGAAAAGTATTCCTGGGCACCTTGTTTCCCATGATATCACATGCTTACCCCGGTCCAGAAAGGAGCAGTGTTCTCTGAATGCCTACAGAGAGCAAAAGAGAGAGGGGGGGAGGAGGAGGAGAACGGGGGGAGGGGACTCCCTTATAGCACAAGGACTTACCTGTGTCTAATAGAAAGGTAACACCCATTTTAAGAAGAGGGTTTTTTTACAACTACACTGTTTAAAAATGCATCATAATTATGACGTGTCTGGGAGACCTGTGTGTCTTGGTAAGGCAGTCTGTGACCTGTGTACATATTTTTGCTGCAATCACAAGGCCACACAGCCTCCCAGTCCACTACACTGTAGTGGGCCCATCAGAAGATGATTTTCCCCATCGCTTGTTACAAAGCTCTGGGCGCCACTGTCCTAAACCTTCCCAGATTACTATTCATTGCTTATAATTTCTGTTGTAAATCCTTCAAGCAATGAAATGCCCGCTCTCTCCTCACAGTGACTGTAGCTACCGGCCTGTGCAGAATTAGCATGACGAAGGCATTAAATTAAAACCCTAGCTATGAAATCTGAAGCAGGGAAATCAAACTGCACTCATACACGACAGCTACAGTGGCAGCATTTAGTTTGCATGAGAAGAGCAGTAAAGTGGGACATGCCATTGACACAACACTGGCTGTGCCCGTTGCATAACTCTAATCAAGCTGCCCCAATGCTGTCACGATGTCAGTGAAGGGTTAAACCGGATCGTGCGTGTGTCGTGTTTGTTTTCTATTGCAGGCTCCCAGGGGGGTAGTGAAACATGCAGCTACAGGTTTGTGTGTTCAGACAGAGCGTGGTGACAGAAGGGAGTGACTCCTGAACTGGCACACACCTCCTATTTATCACAAGCAAGGTCAAACCCCCGACCTGGACACTTCATAACCCCTTGACTGCCCTGCAGTCACTGCCTCTTGTTTTATTATTAGAATTATTCTTTAAATCGAAGAATATCAGATCTACACTCGCATACTGCTGCATTACGTACAGCACCACACTTAATTAAGAACAATACAATGCTAAAACCTGCATCTCAATCACAGTTGCTGATCGCACTGGTTTAATTTGCTGCTCAGACGGCCTCTCTGAGCATCTCTTATTTGATTATAATTCCCAGCTAGCTCTTTGAAGCATACCCCTGAATGCACAGGGTCAGCATCTACCGTGACACCGGGAACCACCAGCCAAGGCTAGCAGGAACATTACTTCACGCTAGCTTGACGTGCTACATTTTTATTTATTGTCCTAAACTAATTTGAATATTAAGAATAAACACATTAAACCTTTTCATATATATGAACCCCAAACACATCACAAGAGGCCCTCCAATAGTGTAAACGATAACAGTAACTGTAAAAAGTAGGGGAAAAAAATCCTAAGGATAAACACAACAAACACCAGGGACCCTGTTCTGAAGAACGAGCAAAACAAGCACCCTTCAAGAGAGTCAAAGAAACATTACAACGGTAGGAAACACTGCAACAAATACATCTCGGTTACAGGACCGGAATCTGCTGTTAAATTATCATCTTTAGCAGTTTCCTGCTCTGTTTTCACTGCTGAAATGATTGGATTCCTCTCACGGAATTGTGCTCGTTTCAAAACTGGGTTGACATTTTTGTATTTCTTTCTGTCTACAGCAGTACAGTAATTAGAGCAGTGCAAATTCTAACAGGGTCGTTCACACAAACACGCATGCAGAAAAAACAGAGGCACAGTACAAAGACAGACACAGAAAATGCATCCAGATGTATTTATAGAGAGACCTTCTACAGAGGGAGAAAGCAGTGCTGGAAATAAACTGATAGCAACAACAGAAATAGATACTGTTGACAGGAAGGGAAAAACAGATTGGCCTGAGATTCACGGGAAGACATGGACAGACAGAACCGAAGAGAGGGACGCACAACATGCAGCCATAGAAAACTGCATGACTCAGGACTGCATAAACATTTCACAGTCATGTAATAGACGCTAGCGCCCACACTGCTACTGAACAGACGCTAGCGCCCGCACTGCTACTGTAACAGACGCTAGCGCCCGCACTGCTACTGTAACAGACGCTAGCGCCCGCACTGCTACTGTAACAGAGTGCCCACACTGCTACTGTAACAGACGCTAGCACCCACACTGCTGCTGTAACAGACACTAGCGCCCACACTGCTACTGTAACAGACGCTAGCGCCCGCACTGCTACTGTAACAGAGTGCCCACACTGCTACTGTAACAGACGCTAGCACCCACACTGCTGCTGTAACAGACACTAGCGCCCACACTGCTACTGAGTCTCTGAAATGAGGAAGGAGTTCAGACACTCTGTTGCAACACCGTCGAGGACTCTGTGCCAAACTGTTTCCACAGGCTACTGTGGACTGGGAACTGGCCAGCCTGCACCAATCACTGGAGAAATGATGGTCAACTCCCACTATACCAGGAATGAGCCATTGCACAAGCACCACTCCCCCCGCTCTCCGCCCTCCTAGCCGGGATGCTCCCACCAGCTCCTCTCCTCAGCAGTGCAGGGTCCACGTCTACCTGCCGCAAGTGACACGAGTTTGCAGGCCTCAGTTTGGCTCAGTTCAAGCTCCGGTAGGGGAGGTCCTGTACAGTAAGTCTGTGTGCACCGTGCCTCAGATATACTGAGCTTTCTCACCATTGCAAAGAAATGTTTCAAAGCTAGAAAGTCTTTAGAGGTCTTCTACCTAAATCTCATTGGTTTCTTTTTGAAGGCGGCACTCTGTCGAGACATTTGATACTTGACTTTGCTTGCGTTATCTGTACCAGTTACTGTGATTGTACTAAACCATTCTGCCCAGAGCCCCCTCCATGTCAGTAATAAAGCACCATATTCACAGGGGTCTTGGTAACTTGTCCTGAGTAATTTGGTAATACTGTAAAGTTAAAAATGTGTGCACATTCATTTAACATAAAATACCAAAGCGACAGCAGATTTTCAAAATTGTGAAATAATCCCACCAGTGTTTGCTGCAATATCGCTGCTTGTTTCCCCACTCCCTCGCTCCCCCGCCCCCTATCCCCCAACCCTCTGAACCCTGCCAGGGCTCATTCTCTGCAGCTCGCCAATAATCCCAACGCTATTCACTTCTCACATCAGCCTGGAGTTATTTACAAAGAGCGACTGGGTTTCTGTGTGTTTCACATCCTTAATGACTCTGGAAAAGGACAGCACAAGCCTCATAACCCCCCCACTGCCCCCTGCACACACAATCCAGCACAGACTGTGAAACGCTCAACTCAACAAGCCTTTCGGGGGTCATTGCAGTGTCCCTGCAAAGCTCACAACTCACCACAAAGCATCATTCCCCCCCCCCTCTCTCTCTCTCAATGATACACACCCCTCCTACAATATAATAGTCTCACCATGACCTCAAGTGAAAAAGGTACATTTTGCAATTTCTCTCTATTCAAATGTCATCATTATCTGGCAGTGCTTTTCATTTGTAGGCAAGGGGTTAAGAAGATTGTACATGTCTCTTACTAAATTTGTTTTTAGCACTAGTCCACACGATTCAATGTTTAAAGTCCTGGATGGTTTAGGGGATGTACCCGGGGTCTGCTCCACCAATAGGAACCTCTGAATAGTATGTAGTGTCATGGCACTGTTTAGTATGGACAATCTGAGCCTGTTCTATCCACTGTCTAAGAACGAACGCAAGAAACTTGTTCTGATGCTACCCATCAGACACAGAACATTGCTAGATTCACCTTCCACAGCGATCTCCTTCAACTGAACCGGGTCTCTTTGGAATAGAAAAGACATTCATACTGGAAGAACCAGCCCTGCCAAAACACTCTATCTTGTTCTCCTCAGAACTCAGCATTAGGCTTTCAAATCAGCATGGTCCCTCAGAGCTCCCCTACTGGACACATACCTTCAAGTAAATCAATAAGCAATCATGGAGCCAGCTAACAGGAGATAGCCCGCTTCTCCATCTACCCCTAAACTTCTTCAAATGTTTGTTTGCTGTTCAATCTTATTATCAGTGTGTTTACCGTCAGCGACCGTGCAGCCACACAGTCCCAGATATGTCAGGAACAGATATTTTATTTGAGTGATGCACTAAATCTCTAATGAAGGAACTGAGAGCAGAACTTCACTGAATGCCACTGCTGCCCAGGAGGGAATGTGAAGACAGCATTCTCTTTCTGAGTCCCAGCTAACCAGAGAAAAGAAGCACAGCACTGGACTGTAGGAGAAATGAACTGGGGAGACCAGTCCTAACGGACAGAGGGTGGATAGCGGCTATATCACACACAGAATAGAACTACTTAGAGGAGAGAGGAAGAACGAAGGAGGAAAGGGAGTCGCCCTGCAGCCTTCGGATGCAGCAACAGCACCCAGTGCATGAACAGTACTGGGAAATGCATTCAAACACCATTCAGCGTTGAGATCTGCTATTTATTAGAACCATGAAGAAGGGTAACCTTACAAGGGGAAAAAACGCTATCCGAGGCAATTCCTTCAAGTCTTCCTGGCTGTGAAAATATGCCTTAATAAGGACAAAATATCACTGGAGTTAATGCAGACAGTCAATTTTCAAATCACTGTATTTTTAGCCGGCACAATTTAGAACACAATCTCACAGGGGGATTTCCTACTAAGTACTGTGAGACAAGAGCTGAACAGAGAAGGGCATTTTAGATAAACGAACCCGGTTTCTTCGAGACAGAAACGTGGGGGCTGGACCTGGGGGCGCTGGGTTTGAGAAGCTCTGTGATCAGAACACTGCTGTGGGTTCGAGGTCCTCAGCTGTTCAGTGTGTAAAGAGTGCATGCCGGGTGCAGGGAGGGTGGGGTAGGGTGCAGAGAGGGTGTGGGACCTGCACACACATTTGTTTATCTTCTGCACATCTAGTGCCTCTGTCAAGCCTCCTCACTGACTCTAATGGAAATGTGCAGCTATAGATCGTACTGGCACATGGCCCAGGAAAGCAGAGTTCAAAAGAGTGTCAGATAAAAAAAAAAAAAATACAGCTGCCTACTCTCCCAGAAACGACTGAATACAGTTACGCTCTCAAACGCCTCTGCCACTCTACCTCACTCCTGGAGAATGGAAATGTGCACACAAACGCTTGCAGGTGTTGGCTTGTCCCAACGACTCACCGACGGGCTGAGCTGCTATGAATGGAATCCTGGTGGGAGACGCCTCTAGCCTGCCTGCCTGACACTCTGTGAGATGCAGTCCTGCAGCCTGCTTGAAAACACAATATATGCTACCCCCTCCCAGACAGAGGGTCTAAAGTCGAGGGCTTCTGAATCTCATGGCTAGGGGATGCAGATTGAGAGCAGAGTACCTTGTAAACAGTGCTGTGAAATAACCACGCAGTGTTTGCAGCTGTGATGCCTCCTCAAAGCGTTCTTCAACACATCTTACCTGCGCCCACACACACGTTCAATACATTACTGGCAGGGCATCAAGTGTCTGTTTGAGCACCAACGGTATAAAAACACACAGAGCGCTATAAGGAAACGTATTTCATTTTCAAATCCACATTATCCATCATCTCTCTTGTAAAAGTTTACAGCTGTAAATCTGCAAGGTCATTTTCCAGTTTTGCCACGGCTACACTGTGCACGTACCAGAGTCTGCCGTGTGTTATGTATGTGCTTTGCATTGCTCACCTGTGCGTTACCATGCTTTATTACACTTTGCTATGCTGTTATTACACTAAACCTTTCTAAGCGCTGTGCTTGGGAGAATGCTGGGTCCCATTACTGTGTATCACTGTATACCAGCACCAGATGAGAAGCACCCACTCAGTTCTGTGGAGCACTCAGTACACAGGCTGCCAGTGTCCACTTGAAATATGTTCAACACAGCTACAATCCTATTTACTTTTTACAGCAGGCTTTATACATGTATTGTCATCTTGTCATATCTTTTCAGTAGCTGTCAGATTATATGAACGCTGTTAATGTCTTTTGCTTGTGTGTGTGGCGCCGGCCATGATGGCAGACTGTTTGCAGTGGGACGGTGGTGTGTCCTTCATTACACACAGCGTTGATGAAAGGGTAGGAGCCTGTGTTTGTACAGTACAGGAGCTGCCAGGAGTATTCCTGGTGTGGACTGTATAGGTAGGCATCCATTTCAGGCAGACCTACAGCTATGGCCAAATGTTTTGCATCCCCCTAAAGAATTAACACATTTTGCATCACAAAGTTGAATGAAAACTAATGAATAATGTTACGTTAACATATATTCGCATTTCGAAATCTAACATGAGATACTGTACTACTATTATGGCTTCCGGTAGACTTTTGTGATATCATTGTGTAGTTTCTTTGATTGCATGATGTTAAATAAAAGATCTGAATTGTGTTCATATGTATATATATATATATATTTTTGTGTTATGTCTCAATCTTAGGTGATGCCAATCTTTTGTGCAGAGCTGTGTGCACCTCTAATGAATGCTTCAGCAGTAACGCACACGGCCACTTCATTAATGACCTGGTCCATTATTCACATGGACCTCTCCACAGGCCAGGCTCATTGGTGCTGATCGGGCTAACTTACTGTTCCAAGTGAAACAAGTGTGTGAGTGTGTGTGTGTGTGTGTGTGTGTGTGTGTGTGTGTGTGTGTGTGTGTGTGTGTGTGTGAGTGTGTGTGTGTGTGTGTGTGTGTGTTTGAGTGTGTGTGTATGTGGTCAGTGAGTGTGTGTCTGTCTGTCTGTCTCTCTCTCTCTCTCTCTCTCTCTCTTTCTCTCTCTCTCTCTCTCTGTCTCTGTCAGGTGTGTCAGAGGCTTCTGTTTGCGTTCCTGCAGCTTAAACCAACTGGGAAAGCAGACTGAGGCAGTCAGCAAGGTCTGCATTCTCATTAGAGAGGACACAAAAAGCAGTGTTCAAACAGTAAGGAAGCTTATTCTGCTAGAAAGATGGACGGGGCTCCACTGTAATCTGTTTGAGGACGATTCGTTTGCATGTGTTATTTATATACAACTCACAGCTGCACAGTCTTCCATGTGAACACTGAGACTCCCTATGTCAGCTTCTCCCTTCGGGGTCTCTTTGTAAATGACAAGATATGCATCTCTCGGGGTTTAGGAAGCAAGACATGTTCATATTCATCGTTCCTCAGTAATTAGGTAACCAATGAAAATGGATCTAATTTTAATCTGGCAGTGGGGGAAGCTGCATCAAAGTTACACCTGCAATTGACAGGATTGCAAACGGCCTTCTCATATTTTTCTGATGAAACCAGAGGAAATGACTAAAATACACAGCTCCCCGAATGTAACGTTTGCAATAGAGAAGGCAGACTTCACTTACATAACCTCTACATAACATTACTCTGCTTTGCACAGACACGAAGCATGATGGAGAAGTGCATCAGGATGACGGCAGAGAGAGTGTGGGTGCTGGACACACACACACACACACATATATAAACAGCTGGAGAGCAGCGTGACTCATACAATCAGGGGCTTGCTGCTCGAATCCTAGCAGTGCTGATTTCCACCGGGGGTACACAGGGAGCACGGCATTGCCCATTGCTCTCCCGATCACTTGGGCACAGCTTGACGAGGTGCACTTTGGTGGCCGCTATCGGTCCTGCTCCTCGAGCGAATCCAGGCTGAGAACCCCTTGCTGCTCACAAGCTTGGTTAGATTGCTTGGGTTTCAAGGTGACACAAAGAGGCGCCTGATATGACAGCAGTAACAGTGTTTCCTCTGTCTCATCCAGACAGGGAATGCATTGCATTGTATGTTACATGTGTCTCAGTTACCAAGCATACAGGTGCGATATCGTTAGAATGAACAATGAGCCACGTCCTCGCCACTGACAGCTTAATCCAGTAACCTGCAACAGCTCAGCCAACCATGAGGCAGCCTCGTGAACAAGCCTACCCCACCCCCTACATCCCAGCATGCAGCACAGCTTGGATGCAAAACTGGAGTCAAATTCAGCAACGCAGTCAAATAAAACAAACAGTACAGCCTTCAAAAGCTCAGCCCATTTCGACACTTTGCAAAGTGCTGTGCAATGTGCATCTGTGACATGAAGCAAGCGCGTTTGCAAGGTGAGGGGGCCTTGCTTGAAAGACTGCAACACATTTACAGCTGCATTCACTTCACGCACATCTGTGATAGCCAGCAGCCTCCTGAGCTGTAAGTGTATTTATTATTAGTCCGTTTTAAAGTAGTAAGCCTTTTTTTTTGGTCAAACAAAAACACGTCTGTAGAAATGCTTGCCAAACGTGGAAAGAACAGCTCTGTGAGTGAACTGCCTGCGAGTAGCCGCGGACCTCGGGAGCGCGCACTAGCACTAGCAGCATTGGAGGGGGGAGTGCGGCTGTCGTCACCGTGCGTCAAAGGAGCCCCCACCTCTCGTAATAACTACTACAGCAGAGCACATGACTGCAGCACGGGCGATTACACGAGCCTCGAAGAGTGGAGAGCAGTGCACTGATGAGACACCGCAGATAAGCACAATTCATTTACTTCCTTATAAAATTACAAGGAACTGCAATAGCGCAGACGCACCCCACGCATGTCTGCTCTTATCCACATCGTCAGGAGCCAGTTATCTTAATTGCATGCCGTGCGCTGTACTTCTAGAAAATTGCACCATTCGTTTTAGGACAGGTTACATCATATCTTGTTGCAGTAAGCAACTTCGATTGTTTTTACAAGGCAGTTTCAACACAGTTACTGTTCTGTACTTTGCTCCTGACTGTTCAGTCAGTAAATCATCTACGAAGCTCGTTTCCCAGGAACTGTGAGGGAGTGACAGGCAAGGTCACAAGTTGTGGAATACTGAGCCGCACTGCTCGTAACCAGCGAGCTCACGAATCACCTTGCAGGTGTTTTAAGTTCAAGTTGCACGCAGCACGTGACCAGCACTAGAGAACAGCCTCTTGGTTTAACACTGGAGCCCAGTGCAGTCTCCTTGCTAGAGAGAAGCCACCGCCTGTTCAAATACTCTTCTTTAACGAGGACTTCCACGCACAACGATAACACGCTACAGTATAATTACGATAGAGTTACGAATTCTACATTCATATTATATATATATATATATATATCTACATGTTTGATCCTGCAAAACAACATTTTAAAGTTTAGCAACATCCATAATAAATAAACAACTGTACGTCTCTCTGCACAGTATAAGAAAAAAAACGTTAATAATGGTAGTCTATAACCATTCACCATATCATGTTAAGTAACTGTTACATATGAGACTGTGCACTGGGTTACGAAAACAACTCCGCTACATAAGTACTGGGTTACGCAAACAGCTCTGCTATATAAGTACTGGGTTACGCAAACAGTTATATGCTATATGTCAGGCAGAAAGAAAAAAACACCCGCAACCACAAAAGCGTCGCTCCAACTGTTAAATAATATTGGTAGTCTATCTAATCCCTCCTGTAATGTTAAGTAACTGTGTTCCATCTGCTCTGAGACTCTCTCCGGTTACGCAAAGAGCTACACTGTCGCTGTAGAGAATGCGTGCTTCTAAACTGCGGTACAGTACGTGCTACGTAATACCAGCAATAAAACAGAATAAAACAAAATGATAAGAGCATTTCATCATCACTTTAAAAGCGTTATCTTAATCTATTGAACCGGCTATTGCCCCTTTGTACCACATTGCAATTAAAGACTCAATTACACACACACACACACACACACACACACACACACACTGTCACAACAGCGAGTTGTACGCTGACATCAATGTTAGTAGTTAAATAACTGAACATTATTGGCATTGATAATAACGCCGGTTTTGCAAAGGAATGCAAACCCGGATGCACGCTAATCTAACACTGAAATTATTATTATATTTTAAATGTGCAATCAAATCCAACAAATGTACCACAAAAAAAAAAATCAAGTTTCTTTTTTTTCAGACTTTTGCATTATATATTATGAATTAAATATATATTTATAAGAATCAAGATCCCGTTTAATAAGTTCGCATAAAAACGCCCACGTGCATGGATGAGAAAGTCCATACATGTTCCTATCACACTATACATATATATTTAATTCAAAATATTCTACATAAAGAAGAAGGTTCAGCTGGATATAAAAACAAAACATCCCTAACACTGCCAACAAAAATGAACAACCGGAGTCATTTTTTTTTCTATTTCTGTGTTGTTTTAATCAAAGTGAAAAGTAGTAGTTTATGAATTGAATGCACAATGTCATTTCCCGGTCCCCCACGTGAAGTACAGTACAGCACGTCGTGCAGCAGCGCGTAAGGAACCGGCTGCAGTCTGCCTCGGAGATACCGGCTCTCACGGCTCTCACTGCTGCTTTTTGAATTACACAATACTGACGGCACATGGGCACAGCTGCAGCATGCGGGTGCTGGGTCCGGCGTCCCCTTACCTGGCTCCCGGTGTTTTCTGTCAAGTAATTGAAGACGAAGGAAGAGAGCTCTTCATCCAACAGTGAGGTGCAGTCCGCCATCTTCTAGCTAATGCGAGCCGGAGAGTGAGAGAGCGGAGAGTACAGTGGATTTGAAGGGCTGCAGTGGCGGCTGACAGCCGGCAGAGGGCGAGGTGTGCAGTGTTAGTATGTAACACGGCTCGCCGGTGTTGTAACAGATTATAAAACCGAGAACACATACATAATACAGGTAAACGACGCCTTGTTTGTTTCGGAGTTTTAAGGACTTTTATTTTTTTGACACACCTGCAGTGTTCAGTGCACTGCACTGTAAAGCATATATCATGTTGCTTCTTCGGTAGAATCTCCCCTTAGATGTACAGAATTGCTTAATTTAGATTGCAAAACAGGATGACTCATTCACAACGCAGTATCATCCATACACGACCACCTCAACAAACTGAAAAAACAAACGGATTTTGTTGCTTTTTTTTTTTTTGCAAAACATGCAGCAGCAACTAATGGTGGAATGTTTCGCCTTCAGCTATAATATTAAAGGACACAGACACAGCTTGCACACCCTCAAAAGACCCAAGGTCAATGCTGCATTGCATTGCATGTGCAGACCATGCCCAGGAACCAAACCCATTCAGAGAGGCCAGCAGCAAAGCAGCGTGCGGACAGCAAGCAGCGTCGCTTCGTTCAGTGGGATTCCACTCCAGAGCAGCTGCCTGCAGAGCTCTCCTCACTGCAGCAACTGCTCATCGGTATCACTCATCATGAGGGGAGCAGGGGGAGCCTGGAAATAAAATACATGCCGGGGACAGACTGGTCATGAGCCACCCCTGACCTCACTTGCAGGCAGAAAACAAAGCAAACTCTCTTCTAGTATTTACTCTCTATGGGGGGCATATGGGATGGAGCACCGCATGCATGGTAGCATCTTATGAGCCAGGTGTCATTGAAAATAAATGAAAATGATTTGTATTGTGTCCAAAACTACTTTTTTCAATATTTCATGCATGAAAGAAAGGGTTAACTCAACCAGGAGAAGAGTTTGAATCCTTTTAACTGTCTAAGTGTTTTTTTTAAATGATTTTAAGGTTTGTATGTCTGTTGGGATATGTTAGAGGTGGTCTGGACACAGGTTAGCATGTGAAAGTCAGACTGCGCAGTACCTGTTCAAGCATACAGCAGACTGGGGTCACTTTCATCAGCCAGCAGGCATGTAAGGGAATATAATACAGGTGATCCTGAGAGTGACGTTAATTACGTGCTCTGATAGTCAAATGTTTAAGACACTTGACACCGTGAAAACCTTAAAGGATCGTCTGTCATGTCCTGCTGGCTTTCCAGCTTGCCTTTATTACAGAGCTGCTTGCACTGGAGTGATGCAATCTGGAGAAAAAAAGGGACACCTACTGTAATGTTTGGAAAAGCTAAAGTACAGGAAATAAAAATTCAAATCCAAATAGCATCAGAAAAACATATATATATATATATATATATATATATATATATATATATATATATATATATCTTGATCTTCCGCAGCATTGCCCAATACTTCTGCAGGTAGAACAGATTGACGCAGGGATTTTGTCGCTGCGCTTCACCTGCTGTTGTTGTAAGGTTTCTCGCAATTAGCAGGCCTCTGTGGTCTGGGGGCAAGAGGACAAGCATGAAGAGAGAGAGAGAGAGACGGTCAGCTGAACTGTGGCAGCACTGTCTCATAAAGATGATAGCCCATCACGAATACCTCCAATTAGCATGCTCCAACCGGGCACATTCTCCTTGCACAGCGTCTTCTGCAGAGTGAATAATGCAGGCACACAAGCCTTGTGGGTGGACTTGGTTCATGCAGGACTACACACTGTGCTATTAATACATGGGCTTTCAAACAGAGCCCACAGCCTGCTGATGGCAGTACAGTACTAAAGCATCACTGACAGTAACCAGGACCTCAAAGAGAAACGGATTGAAGTGATATATTCTAGTTATTAACTGTCTCCTTGACCTTCACGTTTGCAGTGGTTATCCTCGGTGCAGTTGCTTCAGAGTAATGCCGCTCTTCCTTCCTCCTGCACACAGCCTGCGTTATGGAGCGTTCCGGGATGCCTGCTCGGCTGCAGCAGCTGTTCTCTTTTATTTCCTTGTGTCTTTTCAGGTCCCAGTAAACATGCAGTGGAAGCTGGAACAGCCAGGGAGTCTGTAGAACCGGCCGAGTCAGCACTATCGCAGAGCGTACACGACAGCTGCTGTGAACCCAGTTTCACTTTTGGTGCTTTCACAATAGCCTTGCATGAGACGACATTGATCAGAGCCTACAGACCCCTTGATTTAAGGGGAAAAGCAGTTACCGCTGAGCCTGAAGTCAGATTAAAGTACCTTGTAAAGTCGTTCACTTGATTACAGCGAGCTGCAGTGTGTTAAGTGACCAGCAGGTGGTATTGGTGTATATAGCGCTTATGATACGGATTCGTTTCCAGTTGGTAGATTAAACGTATGCATGCAGTAGTGTTGTAATGCTGTCAGGAAAGGGTTTTAGGGTGTAGATATGTAAAGGTTTGTTTATCCCACCTGGCTCCGACTCTTATTACACAGCTGCTCACTGAAAGGATCACATTAGTTTCAGGTCACTGAGACGGCTCAGGCACGGCCATTGATTGTGGAGTAATGGGAATGAAAATCAGAGGTTTGATGTAAGAATTCAATAATCCAGCCACACACATACACACAGCCCCAGCTATTGTAGGATATGCATCAATAACACTCAGAGCTTATAGCAGGGGAGAGGGAGCATGTTTCAAAGAATGATCAATAACACAATGATCGGTCTCAATGTGTTCCTCGTTGAAATGCATTGCTGGACACTGCCTAGCCCCCCCTCCCCAAGCACACTCCCTGCTCCTCCCACTCAAATTTAAGTAGAATCACTGATCATCTGCAAAGACACAGTATTGATCTATCTACTGTGTCTGAAATCTCCCCCAGCCAGTAGCAGCTAGCAGAAGTCAACACAGCAGCATGGCTTGAAACCCAGAAGGAGTACCTGCAATGCCACAATCAGGTGTGTAAATAGTGGCTGAATGGATGCTCAGTATGCTAGCCAGCATATACAGTGTGGTGAGGAGATGTGTAAACACATTCCCTTGTTGTTGCACACAGATGTAGCTCGTCATACATACAGTAAGCATGCTGGTTGCTGAATGTAGTGCATGTCCCCTCCTACTTTCTGCTTCTTTCCTTGTAGAGGAAAGGCTTTCAAAAGAGCTTCTCTGTGAGCAATGTGCTTTTACCTTCCCGGAGAAAAAAACTAAAATAACTTGGGATAAATAATTCACTCTGCTTGTGAGTGTTCTACCATACAAACGCTGTCCATAAAAACAGGGACCTGGCCACCTCTCCCTCTCTCTCTCTCTCTCTGGCATTAAGGCCCACCGATCTCCTGCGACTAACACGTGCCTCCACGTCACACCAGGCAATGTGTGTATGATTTGCTCAATTATGCAGCACTCATTGTATTGTCGTTCTAGTTAAACAAATGAGCGCAGTGACTTGTTCAGATGATAACAGGTTTAAAGTCGTCAGATCTTACACAAACATACAAAGCGCTGGGCAAAGTTTACTCTGTCTGCATGCCACACATTGTTTTACACAATCCCTAACCCATTTTTCTGTGTGTACTCCAGCCTGACAGCTGTGACAGTCGCCTTTCCTGAGATTATTAAGAGTAAAGCTTAAGGGGGTACCAGTTTGGGGATGCACTGGGACTCTGTGAGGAATGCTCTGCTACAGTGAGGAATGGAGGGTACAGATTAAGAAGATCAGAGCTCACTTTTACAGTGTAAGAAGGCAGATCATTTGGATGAGTTGGAGAGTCTGTTACAGTCAGTATTGTATAGAGGGGTACATTTTGAGGGGCACTGTCAAAGCGAGTTGTATTATAGAGGGGTACAGATTGAGGGAGAGTTGGGGGCTCTGTTACAGTATAGAGAGGTACAGATTGAAGGAGAGTTGGGGGCTCTGTTACAGTATAGAGGGGTACAGATTGAGGGAGAGTTGGGGGCTCTGTTACAGTATAGAGGGGTACAGATTGAGGGAGAGTTGGGGGCTCTGTTACAGGATAGAGGGGTACAGATGGAGGGAGAGTTGGGGGCTCTGTTACAGTATAGAGGGGTACAGATTGAGGGAGAGTTGGGGGCTCTGTTACAGTATATAGGGGTACAGATTGAGGGAGAGTTGGGGGCTCTGTTACAGTATATAGGGGTACAGATTGAGGGAGAGTTGGGGGCTCTGTTACAGTATAGAGGGGTACAGATTGAGGGAGAGTTGGGGGCTCTGTTACAGTATATAGGGGTACAGATTGAGGGAGAGTTGGGGGCTCTGTTACAGTATATAGGGGTACAGATTGAGGGAGAGTTGGGGGCTCTGTTACAGTATAGAGGGGTACAGATTTAGTGGGAGTTAATGGCTCATTAACAGTGAGGTATATTACAAACTATAAAGAGTTTAAGATTGAGGGAAGTAAAGGGACTCTTCCACTGTAGCGGTACGGATTTCATGTGGATGTGCGTTTACATCTTGATGGTATGTACTGCATGTCTGTGCCGGTGTGTGTGGATATGGATTCACACAGAAATGATTTGTAATCGCAGTTCTGTTAACAGCAGGCCTCTGGCAAGTTTCACACCCCTTCCAGTCAGCTTGAGGCAGGCAGCTCTTGGGAGCTCTTCCGCTGGCAGTTTTCCAGAGCATGTTCCCTGAGCACCACAACCTGCAAATGAGCCTTCCCACTTCCTCACGGGACTTCAGATTTGCATTCTGTGTGCAGCCTGGTTATACAGGGAGAGGGGCTACAACTCTGCACACAAACATACTTGTGATGAGTCACAACACAACGCACAAGATACCTCACTGTACCAGAGCCCCCAACTCTCCCTCCATCTGTACCCCTCTATACTGCAACAGAGACCCCAACTCTCCCTCCATCTGTACCCCTCTATACTGTAACAGAGCCCCCAACTCTCCCTCAATCTGTACCCCTCTATACTGTAACAGAGCCCCCAACTCTCCCTCAATCTGTACCCCTCTATAGTGTAACAGAGCCCCCAACTCTCCCTCAATCTGTACCCCTCTATACTGTAACAGAGCCCCCAACTCTCCCTCAATCTGTACCCCTCTATACTGTAACAGAGCCCCCAACTCTCCCTCAATCTGTACCCCTCTATACTGTAACAGAGCCCCCAACTCTCCCTCAATCTGTACCTCTCTATACTGTAACAGAGCCCCCAACTCTCCTTCAATCTGTACCCCTCTATACTGTAACAGAGCCCCCAACTCTCCCTCAATCTGTACCCCTCTATCCTGTAACAGAGCCCCCAACTCTCCCTCAATCTGTATTATTATTATTATTATTATTTATTTCTTAGCAGACGCCCTTATCCAGGGCGACTTACAATTGTTACAAGATATCACATTATTTTTACATACAATTACCCATTTTATAGTTGGGTTTTTACTGGAGCAATCTAGGTAAAGTACCTTGCTCAAGGGTACAGCAGCAGTGTCCCCTACCAGGGATTGAACCCACGACCCTCCAGTCAAGAGTCCAGAACCCTAACCACTACTCCACACTGCGATTACAAATCATTTCTGTGTGAATCCATATCCACACACACCGGCACAGACATGCAGTACATACCATCAAGATGTAAACGCACATCCACATGAAATCCGTACCGCTACAGTGGAAGAGTCCCTTTACTTCCCTCAATCTTAAACTCTTTATAGTTTGTAATATACCTCACTGTTAATGAGCCATTAACTCCCACTAAATCTGTACCCCTCTATAGTGTAACAGAGCCCCCAACTCTACCTCAATCTGTACCCCTCTATCCTGTAACAGAGCCCCCAACTCTCCCTCAATCTGTACCCCTCTATACTGTAACAGAGCCCCCAACTCTCCTTCAATCTGTACCCCTCTATACTGTAACAGAGCCCCCAACTCTCCCTCAATCTGTACCCCTCTATCCTGTAACAGAGCCCCCAACTCTCCCTCAATCTGTACCCCTCTATAGTGTAACAGAGCCCCTAACTCTCCCTCAATCTGTATGACACTTAATCACATTTCCCATGTTTCATTTATTAGTGGAGGTGAGTTCTTCATCTGCTGTCAGGCTGCAGAGAGTGATACAGGACTAAGCGGAATGTGTTCCAGAGTGTGATTCTCATGGGAATCCGCATCATTCCAACACAATATTGAAAAGCTTCTTTTGGAGGAGTGGCAATAACAGGTTTGACTGTGTCAGCTAATGGCCATCGCATGCCAGTATTTTCAATTAAACATCTCCTTATTATTGCAGAGCACTGGAAAGTGAGGCTCTGATACAGTAGTTGCTGTGCTTGATCTGCAATCTTTCTATTCTGCATGTTTCCATTTGAGGCTGAAGTTATGAAGTAAATATAAGAATGTCCATAGTGTTTAAAGATAGAACAGTGTAAAGAGCAGGTCAGGGTCAGGGTTAGGGTTTAGGGTTAGGCTCAGGATCAGGGTTCGGGTTCGGGTTAGGATCAGGGTCAGGGTCAGGGTTAGGGTTAGGGTTAGGATCAGGGTTAGGGTTTAGGGTTCGGGTTAGGATCAGGGTCAGGGTTAGGGTTAGGGTTAGGATCAGGGTCAGGGTTAGGGTTAGGGTTAGGCTCAGGATCAGGGTTAGGGTTTAGGGTTAGGCTCAGGATCAGGGTTCGGGTTCGGGTTAGGATCAGGGTCAGGGTCAGGGTTAGGGTTAGGGTTAGGATCAGGGTTAGGGTTTAGGGTTCGGGTTAGGATCAGGGTCAGGGTTAGGGTTAGGGTTAGGCTCAGGATCAGGGTTAGGGTTTAGGGTTAGGATCAGGGTCAGGGTTAGGGTTAGGGTTAGGGTTAGGCTCAGGATCAGGGTTCGGGTTCGGGTTAGGATCAGGGTCAGGGTCAGGGTTAGGGTTAGGGTTAGGATCAGGGTTAGGGTTCGGGTTAGGATCAGGGTCAGGGTCAGGGTTAGGGTTAGGGTTAGGATCAGGGTTAGGGTTTAGGGTTCGGGTTAGGATCAGGGTCAGGGTTAGGGTTAGGGTTAGGCTCAGGATCAGGGTTAGGGTTAGGGTTAGGCTCAGGGTCAGGGTTCGGGTTCGGGTTAGTGTAACAGTCAGGGTTAAGGCATGATGTGCTCTGCGTTGAGTAAATTGGTTCCTCGTTCTCCTCCTGCCTCAGGTAAGTAATGCACTCTATACAGTAATGTGATTGAATCCCTCGTGTCTGCCCCTGTCCCGTGACTGATTGCATTAGTATGTGCTGAATATATGAGGCACGGTAGTGAGGCTGACATTCCTTGTGTTCTCTGTAAAGGCTTGTTGCCGATCTCCTAACCGGAAATCCCTGAGAGCTTTAGTTACTCAGTTCTTTGCCTACGTATTGAAACACTGACGGATGTGTTTGATTTCTCATTTTTACAATAGGCTGCAGGTCTGGTTCTAACTCTCCTAGCAGGCAACTCTGTAGCTTCTCAGCAGGTGTTTAAAGGAGACACAGGGAGCACTGACACTATATATTACTTAAATGAACAGGAAATCCTGCAGTGGAAAAAAAAACAGGTTCTGTTAGAATCCACGTGGCTGAAATCCAAACACTTATAGGAGACGCTCTCTGGTGTCTGTGTATTGAATCCCTGTCCCTTGAGTAAGGCCGGCTGTTTTGTGTTGAAATGTTTGTTACTTCAACAACGAGAAACAGAAATGGCTGGAAAAACTAGTTAGTGTTACTGCTAAGCTCACTTTTTTTGTTCGTACCTTTACACTTTGTTTTTGTTACTAAGCAATTATGAATCTGTGATGCACAACAGAAAACAAAACAGTAAAAACAAAAGCTAACTGCTGATGAAGGAGAGTCAGGGTGGAACTGGTTTCAATAAGGACCTGCCAGTCTTGTCTGGATCCTATCATACCTCGGCATGCCAGGCACTAGGGTTATCTATAAGCCTCTGTACTGTATACAATATATGTGGAAACTTCTCGTTCTCACTGGCCGGTGTTAACATGCCTCCTTTGTGCTTGCAGTCCAGTGAAAAGCCTCAGCGTCTCTAGGGAAAGTTTATCAACAAAATTAATTTTTCGCACCTTGATTAATATTTAAGCAGCCACAGACTAGAAAGGGCCCAACTGGGATTACAAGCAGAGACCCAACCCTGCTCCATCTGTCTGAAATCCCTCTCCATCCTGCAGTGACTGCTCTCCAGAGACCGCAACACCCCCTTGTCTCAACTGCCTGTTTGACCCCACCTGATCAAACCAGACTGAAAGGGGACTGGGAAGGCCGGCTCTGCTATTCCACCCTTCACTGCACACGGTAGGGCATCGTCCACCCCCACGCAATTAATATGCATAGACTAATATCCCAAGGTCATGGCACTGCCCTTCAGCTCCTATTGTTACCCCAGAGAGCTGGCTTTAGCAATGGGAGACCTGGCAGCTGGGAGGAGCCCGCTGTGTGTGCGTGCGTGAGTGTGTGAGTGTGTGGGAGCCATATGGAAGCCTGCTGTACAGAACACATCATGTGTGTGAATCAGTAGTCGTGCTTCAGTGGTGAATCTGTTAGAAACCCGGCTAGTGCCTTCTTCAGAGCATGTTACATGAGGGATGCTTTTACTTTATAATTCTGACTGAGCGTTCTGAAGTCATGATATTGCACTTGTAGAATGTTAGCACAGTGACTTCAAGTTGAAGTTACAATGCAGCTAAACTAAAGTTACACTGCAGCAGTATGAGGTTGTGTTTATGAGTTGTATGGCTGTAGCCTCGTGCCTCAGAAATACCAAGATATTGACTTGGCCATTGAAATAATAAGCATGCCACCAAACGTTGGACTGTGACAGCAAAAGTTTTAGCACTGAGACCAGCTACTGCATTTCTCACCCTTTGCGCAATATACAGGACGATGGTGCATATTTTCATTGAATTTCTTCTCTGACGGCGAGCCACAAAATTAAAATCACAGTAAGGTATCTGAGTGAAGGCAGTTATAGTTTCATAATCTGCAGTTAATGTGCAGGTGAACTAAATTGCTTTCCTGCTGGTAAGGAGATGGGAGAATGGTGACAGCAGCTTTATAACCCCAATAAAAAAAACCACCTTGGCACCGTAAGCGATGAGAATATCAGAGCAGAGCCTCCGCTTCCATCGCTCCCCTGCTCGTTTCAAATCAATGTGTTACTGTTTGAAGCAGTGTGGGGGCCCCGCTGGCAGCTTCAGTAAAGGCTGGACTGTGAGGTGTGAGATGATCAAGAGGTGGCTTGTTGATCTTGGCTGGGGGTCCAAAGGGAGTGCTGCTCTGGCCCTCGCGTTCCCATGGGAAGGGTTCAGGTTTAGCAACCCTGCACATGCAGGTGGAGACTCTTCCCAGGCTGGTCCCTTGCTTACTGCACATGCAGCTGGAGACTCTTCTCAGGCTGGTCCCTTGCTTACTGCACATGCAGGTGGAGACTCTTCCCAGGCTGGTCCCTTGCTTACTGCACAAGCAGGTGGAGACTCTTCCCAGCAGTCTCTTGAGTAATCTTTATAATGTAGGTATAAAGTGTGATAGTGTGTCACTCTGTGCCCTGGTCCTGCTCTATTCACTACTTTCACTTTTGAGAAAGTGAAAGGGACTGTTAGATAATAGGCTTTGTACTTTGCACTGTACACACTTCCTTCAAATCGACCGTTTCTGGAGTGGCTGCACTTAGCAAACAATCCTTCATTGTAACATAAGGAGGAGACCGTTAGACAGACTGCCCTGAATATTATATCGCTCAACCAAGAGTGCCGTGAATAAGGCTGACATCTTATTGTGGTTCGGTGCTGTTTTATTGTGCAGTGCTTTGGGATCCAGCAGTTTAAGGTTGTTCTCAGTGACCTGCAGTGGAGGAAGCCAGACTTGTCCCAGCCTGCGCTCACCCGTTCTATGTGGAAGGGAAATGCTGACTGTGAAAGATTTGTTCCACTTAAGCAGCCTAACAACCATCGGGTTTCTGTCCGAAAACAAAACCCAAGTGACGGCTTTCTCCTTCAGCTGAGAATGCTGACCTTGAAACACATTGAAATCCATTCACCTCGTCCTGCCGGTCTCCTAACATAACAAGCCTTCCATGCCGTGGACTGGCAACTGTAACAGCTCTCTTAAAATAGTCGCCCAGTCACAGAGGGGATCTGAACTGAATGTTTTTCAGATTGTTGTAGGAAACAATAGTCTCTCGGGCCACTGAAGTTACCCTTGATTGCTTTCTTCGAAACAGCTGAAGGTCGGTGCATCAATGGGTAATAAGCTGGAGCAACCCAGCTTATCTTTTCTGATGCAAGCAGAGTCTTCCAGTCCTAATGGGTTTCGGCTGCAGGCTCAGCGATGGCCATGAACAACCCCCTGATTGAAACCCAGCCTTGCATTCAGGTCCGTGCCATCCTTTGTCCTATAAATATCTCCTCGTATAAATCTCTACTCCACAGCTTGTAAAGCTGGAAGCAGAGGGGTGGGATAAGAATAGAACTAGACTATGAATGATGTATTAGCCTCTCACACTCCTTCCTGTCAGCCCTGTGCAAAACACGGCCAGATTTATAATGCCCGCAGTACATCTGACAATGCACACACATGTTGGCTTTGCTAAAGACATTATTTATTTCTTATAAAGCATGAAATGCAAAATATTGTACCTTTGGAGTCACACTGTCACATCTAGCAAGAAGGTAATTTTATATTCTGTAGCGTTTTCAAACTTCCTTTGGATAGATTAATACTGGAAACTGTTGAATCCTCCTGGTTGTTAGCTCAGGTTACCCTATCCTATAAATGATTCAGTGGTTTCGATGCCTCTCCTGTGGCAGTCTCTCCACACTGACCATGAAGCATATGGCTCTGGCTGAGTGCAAGGTTGCTTATTCCCAAGGAGCAATTTCTTACTCTAAAGACTGAACCTGAATTGCGGATCTCACCCAGTTCTGTTTGTTGCCCTATCTCCCTATGCTTGCGAGAAGGTTATTCAATTATAAAGATAGGCACAGAGATACACAGGCATGCACGCACACTTTGACAGAAACAGATGCACACGAATACAGAGATGCATAGATTCACTGAACTGCAAATGGCACTCTATTAGACAAGAATGAAGCAAGAAGAATGCTACAGGGGGACAGAATCTTACAAGGAAAGAAAAACTGGGACCAGCGCAAGGAGTAAACGCCAGCACAGTGTAACCATCTGTGAGCAGGGGGATTGAAACCTCCCACCGCCCGAAGAAGGAGGAGGGTAGGGCTCTTTAACTGTCAGTCCAGTCTGGCAGTCTGTAAATCCCTAGTTTGACTTGCAAAGGAAAGCGACCCACACTAGTCAATACCAAGCAGGTCAGCTCTGCAGCAATTACTGCTCTCACATGCAAGGCTGATCAGAGATCGTGCTTTGTGATCCTGTGACCTTTTCCCCTTATCCAGGACAATTAACAGCAGAGTGGCTAACCCTATAATGTGTTACCTGTTATGTATTATACAGTATATTACTGTTTGCTCTTTAAGTGTCTGGACATCCCAAAGGTTCATGGGAGCTCTGCAGTTGGCAGATCATGAGCAGATGCTGGAAGAGTTGCCCTGACCCTGAATGTGGTCGAATGTTTGTACCTTAGCATTTTGCAAATTGATTGATTAACTCAAGAATGCAGACTCTTACAGTGACAGTCAAGCAATGGAAACATGATAGCAGCCAAAACCATTTAAAAAGATGAGCTCTTTTATATGTTGTTCCCCAACATCCCAGCAGAACTTACATTGCAGATGCAGAGTGTCACCCATTTCTATAACGAGTCAAAACATCATAGTGGGTCAGCAGACAGTGTTTCCTGGCACATACACAGCAGTTAAGCTGAAATGATTTTGGAATAAAAATACAGGCATTGTACTGATTTATAAGAAGGATAAACACAAAACAAGACAGATAAGGATATATGTTGTGACTTTGTCCCTCGTTGAGTATTTTGGTATAGTCACTTTAATGTGTGCTCTGTTGAGATCATGGGTTATAAAAGAACAAAAACACATTCTAGATGCTGGCAGCTCTCACAGGACAGACGATAGGAATCATACTTCATTTTTCTCAATGGGTAATCCTGCTGTTGGAGCGTTAAAAGTTTGGCTGTAATATAAACGTCAGCAAATCCATTTACTATTACATACAATCTACTTTGTGGGAATCCGATTCCCTGTTGATGTTCTTTGACGCCGGTCATTGGGAAGAAAAGAAAATGAGTCAAGAGACTCACTTAGAGACCCATAAGCACCTTGACAATGAACGACACAAGCATATCATGACATGTTGTACTCTCTCAAACACCTTTCTCTCGATAGCAGTAAGCGTCTAAGGAGAACCCTGAAGGGTCACTGTTCATCCCTGGTTCCTGGTTAATGTGCGTCCTCTCCAGGAACTACTCCTGAACTGCTATAAAGGAGTTACCATTGATTTTTCCACATCAATTATTTTGTGTTAAAAAATGTATGCACCTAGTCCCAGTTCTTTTCTCTTTTTAAGATGCCAGAAGTAAACATAAATCATTTAGTCAATGGATATGTGGGTTTTTAGCTTTATTTTAAAAATGAATTATTCAAAGATTTATATAGTGGAAGTCTGGATGATTTAAGATTCAGAACTGCAAGTTACCCTGGCTTCCTGAATATAGATTGGATTCTGTACAAACTAGAATAACTGCAAATAACAATACTGTAGCCAAGCCCTCTAACCACTGAGCTACTCAACCCCACTGCCTTCAACACTGCAGCCCAGCACTCTAACCACTGAGCTACTCAACCCCACTGCCTTCCACACTGCAGCCCAGCACTCTAACCAGTGAGCTACTCAAACCCACTGCATTTCACACTGCAAGCCCAGCCCTCTAACCACTGAGCTACTCAACCCACTGCCTTCCACACTGCAGCCCAGCACTCTAACCACTGAGCTACTCAACCCCACTGCCTTCTACACTGCAGCCCAACACTCTAACCAGTGAGCTACTCAAACCCACTGCATTCCACACTGCAGCCCAGCACTCTAACCACTGAGCTACTCAACCCCACTGCCTTCCACACTGCAGCCCAGCACTCTAACCAGTGAGCTACTCAAACCCACTGCATTTCACACTGCAAGCCCAGCCCTCTAACCACTGAGCTACTCAACCCCACTGCCTTCCACACTGCAGCCCAGCACTTTCTCTAACCATTGAGCTTCTCAAACCCAGTAGCTTCACAATCCAGATCTCTCCTTACTGATCCTCTTATTCCATTGTATTGTCTTTTTTTTCTCAGAACATGTCCTCTTTCTTTTTTACCCAAGCCTTTAGGGAGGGACTGCTCAGATTCTTCACATATCAGATGAAAAGCACTGCATAGCACAGCTTCTATAGAAAGCAAATCTTACAGTCTGTTTGAACAAACAACATTGAGGTGAAGGACATCAAACCCAGAGTCTGCTGGTAGTATTGTGGCATCAAATAATGTGTGATATTCATCTAGATCATCAGACGATATATCCAGCATCAATAAAAACAAAGAAAACCAAAAAACTGGATGTAAAACAAAATGTGATAGATAGATAGATAGATCGATAGATAGATAGATAGATAGATAGATAGATAGATAGATAGATAGATAGATAGATAGATAGATCGATCAGCATGATGTATATTACTATATATATATAGGGAAGCAGGAAAAGAAAATATATCAAATCCGTCTCTGATATTAAAAAATCCAATCTGTGAACTGTATTTCATTCCCACTCATCCCTTCCTGTGACTGTGACTGTGACTAACAGTCTGTGGGATTAAGAAGCTGACACCCATTTTTCACTTCCTCAGGGCTGCTGAGTTAGTTTCAGGAGATTACACACTGCAGAATTTGTGCGCTGTGGAACACAGACAGGCAGGGGGGAAAGATCAGCAAAGAGCCAGGCAGCTCCTGCATCACCCGTGTCTGGCCTGCATGTATTGCATGACAACAATGCATGCAGGCATATCTTGGTGCAATTTTACCAATCGCTCTTGCTGGTGCAGATACAGAAGCATTGCATTGCCATTGTAGCTCTGAGAGTTAACACGATCGGATCTGCTACAGGTACAGCTGCACCAGCCCTGCAGGTAGAAATATTGCATGGCTACTCAAACGTCAAGAGCCCAGTTTTCCTCATTACTGTACTTCTGTTATTTATAATTCAGAAAGGAAACATTTTTCAATCGAAGTGCGTCTCCAAACAACAGCCAACCCTTTCCATGCAGTTAATACAGGGCTGGGAGAGCCAATAAACTGAGAGACCCACGAGGTCAAGGGCAGGATCATTTCTCTCTCTTGACATTTCATTTAACTTCTTATTCCAAAATGTAAAGAAAATTAAAAAAAGACATTAAAATACAGATTTAACAAACGGCTCAAAAGCAGAGCATGAGAGCACAGGGCAGTAGATTACACCGGCTTCAGCTCCTCGGCAGCATTGCAGATTTTGCTGTCTGGGGTCAACACATTTGCCCATGGACACGGTATTGAGAAACACTGTATAAGAGCTGCACACCTAACTGAACTGCAGACATACGTACCTGTAACCTGTGTGTTAAAGGGGCTGGGGGAGCACACATCCTGAGCACGGAATTCACTGAAGTTGGTGTATTTAATTAGCAACATGGCAGGCTGTGGTCTTGATGGTAAATACTGTGGCATGTACTATGATGTGTTAGCAACTTGGCTTTATAAGGATGACTGTGTCACATTAGGGTAAGCCAGTCTTAATAGCATAAGTTACATCACATAGCTGCCAAAATGCAACATTAGGTCCCTCTGGTGGGAAAACTGAGCACTGCAGAGCTCCAGGCTAACCTTTTAATAGCAATGCTTGTGCATTATTGAGTATTATAAAACAGAGTGCATAAGTGGCAACTGCCTGGCGAGACTACCAGGAACAGCAGCCAGCAAGACTGGATCCCTTCAAGGTTATAATGAAACCCCATTACTTATCTGTTGAGAACTTTTCTAATGAAATATAAAAGGATGAAATGCATTCGCAGTGAGGAAGGCGTTTAGTGAAACAACTGGACAGTACTATTAGTCAACCCTCAGGCACTTAAGTCACACTGGCCCACTCTTAATGGTATAATGGTTACTAGTCCTTATGTTTGCACAGTAATTTTGCAGTTTTCCTATGCATTTCCCATAGTTAACATGCTTCAGCATACCTCTCTGTGCTTTCACTGTGCTTTATTACAGGTACTGCAGCACACTTTAATAATGCTATGCCACCCAGTTTCCATTCTGTCCACTTTCTGTTTTTTTCCACTTGCCACTCTGCATCACTCCTTCACTGTTGTGTTCTGTTGCCAGACTTGGCTGGGATGCATTTGGTCTCCATGGTTTCATTTTTTGTTTTGTTGATTTTTTCCTTCTTTCCCTGACTGTGCTTCACAATGCAAACCCGACTCTGTGTTTAAACATTCAAGCATTTCAAACATTCCTGTCCCTTCTCTTAATGCACGCCTTCCCTGAAGTCACGAGATGAGGCAGCAGGGAATCTGTCTGCTTTAACCCGGTTTGGGCTTGCATCTGCACAGCATGCAAGATCACGAATTAGAATTGAAGTTTGCACTGCGAAATCCAATATGGCTTGTAATTCCAAGAGATGCGGCGCATGTGATGAGATAGCCTTGACTGGTCTGCGATTCTTCAGCGTCAAGCTTGCAGTGTGCATGTGATGACTGATGAGAGACAGGTAGTGTGGCTGAAGCAGGGACCAAGACACAGGTTCGAACCACACTGATGTTACAGGCTGGTGACTGCATGCAACCACCAGACACAGGTTCGAACCACACTCCAGTTACAGGCTGGTGACTGCATGCAACCCCCAGGGAGATTCATTTGACCTTTTTCCACTCCCATGCCCCGGTGTCGGGTCGATTGCAAAACCAGACACCTTTCAGCAGCTACACAACTTATAGGTGACATTTGTCAAGCAATATTCCTCACGTTTTTCCCTGCTGATGTTGCTTCCCATCACCCTTTTATATTAAACTTCCTTTGAAACTGTTCTTCGGTGATACCTGGCTGTAGTTCCCCCGTAAACGCCGAGGACAGAGTGCCTCAAAGAAGAGTGGCCCACTTATTATTATTATAATAAAGCTAGGACACCTCGTAGAAATAGCTTCACTATTCTCTTTAGTGAGGACAAAGCAAAGCACAGTACATGGGATCACAAAACACTTCTGGTTGTGCAGCTCACACCTGCTCTGCACTTCATGCAATATTGTCAGGATTAGACGACACTGTGCATTCCTTCAGCCCTGTACAGAGCAGATGTACCTCACCAGCAGGGTCTCCACTGCACTTTTCGTTAGGGGCTGTGGAGTCCCTACGCCACCACGCTGCAGGGGAAACACAGCGCTACACAGCCAGGTCTCTCCAGTGTGGAGGGACTGGGCTGCCAAATAGATCTGGGGAGGGCTGTGCCATGCGGTCGCCTAGGCCAGTCCTTGTGGACGATTCTAGCATTGAGTTTTGTGCCACACACAAGCTGTGTGAATGAATGGAGATCTTCACTTAAACTATCACAAAGCATTCGTACTGGAGGACAGCTGTGAATGTCTTGGGGAGCCTTGCACAAAAGCTCTGCGGGATTAAGGACCAGATATTAGGAACTGGATTAGCACGGTGTTATCTAAACAGGTTGTGCAATGTGTCATCTGACGAGGAGCAGCCCTGCCAAGAGGAGCTCGTGCACATGCCATCACAGCAGCCATTCATACACTGCACAATTTAACAGGGATATACAGGAGCAGTTTAGTTCTACCTGCACTCAGATTGCCCTTTTACATTTAGAATCTAGCAACAGCTCGTTCTTTTTCATTGCTTAGAGTTCTGTTCCATTAGAAGGCTGAAGATTTACATCCATGTCGCTGTAAAACTCTAGACTGCGTACTATAAACATGCTATTAAATGCTGCTGTAAAGCTGAACAGGGTAAAGCAGCGCAAAAACCCAACTGTGTTCCAATTCCCCCCGGAAGCAGTTAGCCAACAGATCTGCAGATCCCTGAATCCCAGTCTGTGGGAGGCCTGGATCGCTCAGGAGGAAGCTATTCTTTGCATCCTTCACATCCACATCTTATTTTTAGAGCCTCAGCAAGAGTGCTCCCTAGTGTTACTCTATACAGAAAGAAACTGACAATTACACTGTGTGCAGAAACAACAACCATTGGAACTGTATCATGCTAAAAACACTGTGTGATGTTTAATATGCAAACAGAGTTTAGTTATTTAAAAACAAAACAAAAACAAGGTGCCGGGCAACAGGCCAAAACCCAGGCCCCTTAGGACTGGGTTAAAAAGCATTGAAAAAGAGTTTCACTACAGTCTCTGAAATCCTTTTCCCTGTGCATGCCTCACTGCTCAACCCACAGCACTGAGGACTGAGTCTGAGGATCTGGGTGCAGCGATGTTGGGGTTCACAGCACTGAGGACTGAGTCTGAGGATCTGGGTGCAGCGATGTTGGGGTTCACAGCACTCACCAGAGGACTGAGTCTGAGGATCTGGGTGCAGCGATGCTGGGGTTCACAGCACTGAGGACTGAGTCTGAGGATCTGGGTGCAGCGATGTTGGGGTTCACAGCACTCACCAGAGGACTGAGTCTGAGGATCTGGGTGCAGCGATGCTGGGGTTCACAGCACTGAGGACTGAGTCTGAGGATCTGGGTGCAGCGATGTTGGGGTTCACAGCACTCACCAGAGGACTGAGTCTGAGGATCTGGGTGCAGCGATGTTGGGGTTCACAGCACTCACCAGAGGACTGAGTCTGAGGATCTGGGTGCAGCGACGTTGGGGTTCACAGCACTCACCAGAGGACTGAGTCTGAGGATCTGGGTGCAGCGATGCTGGGGTTCACAGCACTCACCAGAGGACTGAGTCTGAGGATCTGGGTGCAGCGATGCTGGGGTTCACAGCACTCACCAGAGGACTGAGTCTGAGGATCTGGGTGCAGCGATGTTGGGGTTCACAGCACTCACCAGAGGACTGAGTCTGAGGATCTGGGTGCAGCGACGTTGGGGTTCACAGCACTCACCAGAGGACTGAGTCTGAGGATCTGGGTGCAGCGACGTTGGGGTTCACAGCGCTCTCCAGAGGACTGAGTCTGAGGATCTGGGTACAGCGACGTTGGGGTTCACAACACTCACCAGAGGACTGAGTCTGAGGATCTGGGTGCAGCGACGTTGGGGTTAGGAATCTTGTGCCCAACACCCATGCAGCTGCACTACCAGCCATATTAATAACAATAAAAACACTAGCTATTATATAATCACCAGGGTCTTCATGCCTGGTCACTGTGTAATTATTAAACCACTTGGAATGCCTCTTGGAATCTGGTGGTACAAGAGAAACGCCGTCCACACTGTGCATGCCCTCTGAAAGCAAGCTTCTTCAGACCACAGCCCTGGATTGCCAGGGCTAGCGGCCACTGCATTTCATTTGCAAGGACTAATGCCTTAGTAAAGCATAGTGCATGGGGGAGTTTCATTTTTTCAGCAGATTGGGGGAGCTGGGGGCGCTGGCATGGCCCCCCAGCATTGGCACCACCATGAGGTAGTTAGATGGGGCGTACCCCCTCTGGCCCCGTGCCTCCACCAGGCTCCATTCGGGGCTCCCTCGTTTGTCATGGTGCTCCAGCACTTTCACCGGCTCACCAGCCTGCAGGCTTAACTCGTGGGAGCCCCGCGCTGAGAAGTCGTAGCCCGCTAACACCTGCAGGAGGGAAGGAAGAAAACGTACACGTGCTGCATTGAACCTGTGATTCCAGATACATGCAAATACTACATCAGTGTCATCTGTATCGTGAACAAGCAGATCACTGTGATTCCAGATACATGCAAATACTACATCAGTGTCATCTGTATCGTGAACAAGCAGATCACTGTGATTCCAGATAAATGCAAATACTACATCAGGGTCATCTGTATCATGAACAAGGCAATCACTGTGATGCACAGCCACTGTGTGTGCATGTAAACATGTCATTGTGACATACCTGAAAGACAGACAGGCAGACAGGCAGATATCTGCATGTACAGTACCTCCATATTCTGATAATCTCAGTCCATAGCATTCATCAGTGGCTCTCTCGGTACTTTGACTGCTCCATTGCTCCACCTGCTGGCTTGTTGTGGGAATTTCTTAAACATGGTCTTGCTCCAGCACTTGTCTGATCTGCTGCGGGGCTCCACATTTTACTATGCAGTCCTTGGACCAGCACATCTAACATGCCTGGTGTGAAGCGCAGCTTTCTGGAGCTCGGGCTCTGAGCTGGATGCACCGAGGACACTAGGGCAGTCATGTCTCTATGATGTCACTGTGATTTCACTAACCTGGAAGCAGGGAGGGGCTGTAGTCCTGTCTGTCACTGTCATCTCAGTGTAGGAGTGTCTCCTGCACTCTGCACCGCCCACAACAGGAGATAAATACTGGGAAGAGGGGAACTGGGAGGGAGAGATGGAGAGGGATGGAGAGCGGGAGCGGGACGGAGATGGGGAAAGGGAGGGGGCCAGTGCCACCTGGTGGTAGGGTTTTAGTTTTCCAGCTGGGACGTACCCCCTTCGACCTGAAAGAGACCCCAACGGGATACAGTCCAACAAAACCACTGGCGATCCTTCAGTCTGTATTAGAAATGCACCAAATAAATAAAGGAATATGAAACATTTTATATTGTATTATACCATACAGGATATACCAGTACCTCCAGCCTCCACCAGCCACCGGTGCTGGTCTCCGCGTGTGTCCATCTCTTGCAGGACCCCCACCAGCTCCCCCCTCGGCAGGGTCAGGTCCAGCTCGCGGCTGCCCCCCACGTTGCTGCTCACTTGGTAGATGCGCTCCGGTCTGTACTTCAGGGAGAGCGCTCTCAGACGCTGCTGGCTGGAGGGACTCAGGGGCTGGAAGGAGAGCAGGAGAGGAGTTACAGCTGAACGCCATGACCACAACATCTAAGCCACTCAGTCACAGAAAGAAGAGCTGTTTAATGGAGTCACAATCCTACTTCAGGCTGTCCTTGGAAAACAAATCCAATACAAATGCAAAGCAGGAGCACGGAAGAAGCAAGGCAAAATGCAAACTTCCCAGCGCAGTATTTATTTAGTAAGTGCTTCTTTACCATTGCTATTGGGGTGTTGAGATGTTCTCCGATGCTCTGGCTGGCACTCTGCACCTTCTGGGTCCCTTCTTGGATGGCATCTCCCACCCAGCGCCAGAAAGCACTGGGGGGCAGGTGGCTGTGAGGGAGCTGAGGGGAGCACAGATTGCAGCATGAGGAACCGCGGGAACTGGTAAGAGGTACAGTTTGGGGAAATGGTCCCCCAATCCCGTGATAATAATTACAGTTTTTCAACGTGTTTGAATTCTGCAACGGTTACCAAGCAGATATTCCTGTTCATAATACACAGAGTTACAGTGCTGTAAGTCAAGCATCACAAAGACAAAATCATATATTCTGCTAGTTAGCATGTTCTCTGTGAAAATCAGGAGGACACACCCCATTGACTATCTGCACCACACATCAAAATGATCTGAATTCACTTCAAGACATTTCACACCTGAAAGAAACAGAGACATGCGATATGAACATGTCTATGATAGCTGACTTATTGGAGCCCCTGCAGTCTGTCCCATGCTGGTCCAGGGCACACCTGTTGCAGGTACCCCTGGCTGAGCCGCTCCACCTCTGCAGCCAGGTCCCTCTGTATGCAGCTGAAGGCCCCCAGGGTGTTCAGGAGGAGCTGGGTGCCGGTGGCGTTGAGGCGTGGGAGCTCGGACAGTAGCAGCGCATTGAGGGCCTGGTAAGTGTTTGCGACCTCCTGCTCCTCGTAGCTCACGGAGCCCGACCGACGCTTCTCCTCGATCTGCTCGAAGTCCAGCAGCTTGTGCAGGCGTTTCCGGATCAGGTTACGAGGGCCGGCCATCAGCTCTCTGAGCGTGCAGAGTGGCCTGAACACCAGGGCCTCCAGCCTCCGCCTCTGGAAAGAGAAAGGGAGAGAGAGGGGGGCAGAGAGAGGGATAGGCTGCGTCTGTCATCTGTTCCGGATAGAGTGACAGGGTTTGGAAATCATTACTCACGAACGTGGGGTATATCCACTGGTGCATTGCTTCTGAAATCTCCTTATAGCACCTGACAGCCTCTTCATTTTCAATGTCCAAATCCCGCTCGTGTGGTCTACTTCTGAGGAAATCCTTGAGCGAGAGAGAGAGAAAGAGAGAGAGAGAGAGAGAGAGAGATGATTACCTCACCCTTCCTCCTGTAATCAGGGAGCATGGCCAAGTTGTAAGAGATTAGAAAGAGTGTGTGTGCTTTTCTTTTGTGATACTTCTTCAAATACGCAACCTGTATACCCAAGACCTATAAGTATTCAAGCAATCAATGTGTTGCAGCTCTCTGAGCTCCTCGACTCAACGAAGCCGCCACACAGAACGAGGAAGGCACTTCTTCAAGAGCAGCTGCTTTGCCTCATTGTCACCCAATTACAACAATTACAATTACAATTACAATTACAAGAAGAACAATTACAGGAACAGAACAAGCCAAGTCACACAAACACTCACTGGTTTAGTTGCATGCTTGGGCATTCAGAATCCACTTTTCTTAATCGTCATGCTTGGGAGAATCAAAGGTAACGGCCTTTATTGCCCAAGCAATGCCTGGGTGAGCTGAAGGCTTGGCAGGCAGGTGCAGTGGAGAAGCCAAAACCAAACTGAAACAAGAACTCCCTGCTGTACATTACATTATAGCTTCTAAAACCCGACCACAACACAAAGCTGAAACAAGAACTCCCTGCAGCATATACAGTCTCCATATTAAAAAGGTCTTCTCTTTGGGATTCCGCAGTCATGTAAATGAGAACTGATTATCTATTTGAACTGTGTTTTGCAGTATAACTGCAGCGATGGTGAGAGTAACCCTTACCTCTAAATGCTTCAGATAGACGGCCACGTTCTCCTGCAGGTCTGCGACCCCCTTTTCCAGGACACACATATATTCTTCCAGGGAGTCGAACTCTTTGTCTTCTGTCTAGAATCATAGAAAGGTTTGAGTAACATTTACCATTTACTTGCTTACTTGTGTAATCAAACCCTGTGTTTCAGGTATCTAACTTTTTTTTTGAAAAAGAAAGACCACTGAGATTAAGAAAGGTTTGGATTTATTTGTGAACAGCTCTGCACATCTTTAAACAATGTAATCTTTAAATGTACACAGAAAGGTTTCCCCATTTATAGCCTTGCTGGCCTGATTTATTTCTGATTTGCTATCTTTACTGGGTGTGTTTTTTCCTTTCTGAAATAAAATAAATACACAAATGACGATTTAGAGTTCAGGGATTTGAGAATCAAGCCCAGTCTATAAAAACACAAAATGAATTATAATGACATAGACGAGATGCTTTAGCCGAGCCCCCGTCCCACTTCATAAACACCACTGCAGAGCAGCACAGCGAGAGAGCCCCCGTCCCACTTCATAAACACCACTGCAGAGCAGCACAGCGAGAGAGCCCCCGTCCCACTTCATAAACACCACTGCAGAGCAGCACAGCAAGAGAGCCCCCATCCCACTTCATAAACACCACTGCAGAGCAGCACAGCGAGAGAGCTCCCGTCCCACTTCATAAACACCACTGCAGAGCAGCACAGCGAGAGAGCTCCCGTCCCACTTCATAAACACCACTGCAGAGCAGCACAGCAAGAGAGCCCCCATCCCACTTCATAAACACCACTGCAGAGCAGCACAGCGAGAGAGCTCCCGTCCCACTTCATAAACACCACTGCAGAGCAGCACAGCGAGAGAGCCCCCGTCCCACTTCATAAACACCACTGCAGAGCAGCACAGCAAGAGAGCCCCCGTCCCACTTCATAAACACCACTGCAGAGCAGCACAGCGAGAGAGCTCCCGTCCCACTTCATAAACACCACTGCAGAGCAGCACAGCAAGAGAGCCCCCGTCCCACTTCATAAACACCACTGCAGAGCAGCACAGCGAGAGAGCCCCCGTCCCACTTCATAAACACCACTGCAGAGCAGCACAGCGAGAGAGCCCCCGTCCCACTTTATAAACACCACTGCAGAGCAGCACAGCGAGAGAGCCCCCGTCCCACTTCATAAACACCACTGCAGAGCAGCACAGCGAGAGAGCACCCATCCCACTTCATAAACACCACTGCAGAGCAGCACAGCGAGAGAGCCCCCGTCCCACTTCATAAACACCACTGCAGAGAAGCACAGCAAGAGAGCCCCCGTCCCACTTCATAAACACCACTGCAGAGCAGCACAGCGAGAGAGCTCCCGTCCCACTTCATAAACACCACTGCAGAGCAGCACAGCGAGAGAGCTCTCGTCCTACTTCATAAACACCACTGCAGAGCAGCACAGCGAGAGAGCCCCCGCCCCACTTCATAAACACCACTGCAGAGCAGCACAGCGAGAGAGCTCCCGTCCCACTTCATAAACACCACTGCAGAGCAGCACAGCGAGAGAGCCCCCGCCCCACTTCATAAACACCACTGCAGAGCAGCACAGCGAGAGAGCCCCCGTCCCACTTCATAAACACCACTGCAGAGCAGCACAGCGAGAGAGCTCCCGTCCCACTTCATAAACACCACTGCAGAGCAGCACAGCGAGAGAGCCCCCGTCCCACTTCATAAACACCACTGCAGAGAAGCACAGCAAGAGAGCCCCCGTCCCACTTCATAAACACCACTGCAGAGCAGCACAGCGAGAGAGCTCCCGTCCCACTTCATAAACACCACTGCAGAGCAGCACAGCGAGAGAGCTCTCGTCCTACTTCATAAACACCACTGCAGAGCAGCACAGCGAGAGAGCCCCCGCCCCACTTCATAAACACCACTGCAGAGCAGCACAGCGAGAGAGCTCCCGTCCCACTTCATAAACACCACTGCAGAGCAGCACAGCGAGAGAGCCCCCGTCCCACTTCATAAACACCACTGCAGAGCAGCACAGCGAGAGAGCCCCCGCCCCACTTCATAAACACCACTGCAGAGCAGCACAGCGAGAGAGCCCCCGTCCCACTTCATAAACACCACTGCAGAGCAGCACAGCAAGGCGTTTGATTAGAAAGCTTACCTTGGGTACGATGCCAGCTTCATGCTTCATCATCTGGCTCAGCCTGGCTGTCTTCTTGGCGATACTGTGCTTGTTGATCCGGCACAGTCTGTCCATGATTGTAAGGCTCTCCATTTTCTTGTATTTGTCGGCTGCAAGGATTACAAGTCAGGAAAGTCACATGTGTTTGTGATAAAGATCTAGACTGGAATAGCCTTCAATGAATGGTACTGAGGACCAGTGCTTTAGCGCATGATTGAAAGAAGTAAAGATCTAAAGATCTAAAGAATGAAAGGTGTGGAGGCCTCATCCTTACCCACTTCCTTAAGGCGCTTGTACTCGTTGATGCGGACGTTGAGCTCCACAGTGGCAGTCGCAGCCTCTTGCAGGCGCTGGTAGCCGGGGTGAGAGGGCTCTGTGTTCTTCAGCACATTCTGCAGGAGCAGCGGGTAGCGGGCAATCCTCTGGACTGGCATCACCATGAAGAAGGATAGGCTCGAGGCATTGGTGTGGGGTCTGGAGGGGGCACACAAACGGAAATGGAGTCATTGAGTCACAGGAGAGACGGTTCCGAGGTTACTAGGATTTCCAAGGTTACTCAAGAGCAGTGTTATAGTCATAGCCGGTGAGGATCCTCAAGACAAAACCAACCACAGTTTAACTGCTGAATAAAATCCACAGAAGAGGAACTTCAGGATGGAGCTAGACTGCAGCTCAGGAGTTTCTGAAACTGCAGTATCCTTTGAGCTATTTAATAACACAGTTAAGCTGAAGTTTTAGTGTAGCGATAGCCTAAGCCTGGAACAGCCTCTACCTGAGCCTTGCTTTCTCTGAGATGTGTATCTCCAAGAGTGAACGGGACACTCAGTTTCCCCAGCCCTGTTTATCCATGTGCAAGTCAGTTATGAAGTAATACAAAGCCCTGCTAGAGATGCAGTTAAACACAATAACCTACGCCACAGTCTTTATCGTTTGTATGATCTCCTGCCAGAGTCCCTCGCTCTGCTTGTAGCTGGACTCCAGTGCAAGCGTGTTGGTGTAGCTGGCACAATACTCCTTGTAAACACTCTCCAAGTCTTCTCTCAGGCCCAGAAATGCTTCGCCTATATAAAACACAGGAAGACACTGTAGGATTTTTGGCAATATACTGTTCAACATATTGTCTCATCAAGATTACCGTCCTTACTGCAACACTGCTTGTTTTCTGTTCCTCTAATAGCCATTTATTTCAATTGAGGGCCTACGAATTGTTGCAGGAGGGAGCATGATTTAGATGCACTGTATGTTGCACACAAGCCAAATACTCCGTCTCTTGGGTGCAAGTTGACACATTTTTCTCTGCGACTGTATATTCCCCTTCTATTTATTGCTGTTCTATGGTGAGTGCACAACATTATTCTGAACGATGTAGGCAATGCCAGCTGAAATCCCTGTGGCCCCAAGCTGCAGCAGAACCCTCACCCCCACCCCCACACACCCTCACCCTCACCCTCACCTTCAACCCCACACTCACCCTCACCCTCACCCTCACCCTAACCATCACCCTCACACTCACCCTCACCCTAACACTCACCCCCACCCCCACACACCCTCACCCTCACCCTCACCTTCAACCCCACACTCACCCTAACCCCCACCCTCACCCTCACCCTCACCCTCACCCTCGCTGCAGCGGAACAGAGATGCATGGGAGTATAAGTTTAGGTGGCTTTACCAATGCAGCCGAGGAACTGTGGGTCTGTGTGGGCAGTCCTCTCTAGGAGGCTCAGCAATCGGATGGAGACATCAATCACGTCAGCGATGTTCGCAAACAGTCCTGCCAGGTCCACTGAGGGAAGCTGAAGGGGAAATGAGGAAATGTTTCAACTCCCCTCCCTCCTCAAGTCAAAACCTGAAAAGTGTTCTTAACTGGCTACAGATTAAATAACGTTTCCTAACATATCAATTGTCTCACCAGCACATGTAACCAACCCTAGGATTAGACTGTAATTACTCTGCTTTTATCCTTAAAGCAGCCTTCAACCAGTGTGTGCCCATACAGAGAGTCCTCATAATCACACCATTATCTAGAAACACATCTATGTAAAAACTGAGAGATTATCGGGTTATAGCCCAACACAACCAGGACACGTCTAGAGGAGGCTGTGATAAAAGTTTGTTGAAGATTTGCAAAAAGTTTGCAAAATAAAGGCAGTTGTCGTGTTCCCCATGTAGAGTGAAAGGCATACTGATGGACGGGCACACATAACCGCATAGGGGGGGTTCTCATTGAATGAGGACCCCAAAAAGAAACTGCTGACGTTTTTTATTCATTGAGATTCAGCACCTGCTTGAGCTGCAGGCTGCTTTGGATGTCCAGAGTGCAGAGCTGCAGCATGTTCAGGTAGTTCCTTTCGGTGGACACCAGCTCCTCGACGGCGAGAAGCTGCTTCTGTTTCATTCTGTCAGGGATGGGGGCAGGTCCAGCGGGCTCCTCCTCTCTGGAGCTTTCCGTCTCGGGAGCGCTGCTCTCAGGATCACCCTCCATCTCGGCAGAGTCTGATAGAGGGAGAGAGAAGAACACAGTGTAGCGCAGCACTGTGGCACAGATAGAGGCTATATCCCCATCCACAGTGTAGCGCAGCACTGTGGCACAGATAGAGGCTATATCCCCATCCACAGTGTAGCGCAGCACTGTGGCACAGATAGAGGCTATATCCCCATCCACAGTGTAGCGCAGCACTGTGGCACAGATAGAGTAAGAAGGATTTTATGATTTAGGTTTAGACAGCTGCTGTGCTGAAGGACTCAGCAGAAAGCAAATCATGCAGCGTTATTTAACAACTGCTATAATGGCCTAAACTCCCCTAAGCTGGCTCAAAATCTCCCGAAAGCATGTCAGATATAAACCATGGTATGCATTACGCATAACACAAACCACACCATACATTCTGCAACAGCTTAACACATATACAAAAATGGTGCGTGTACCAAAAAAACACACCAAAAAAAACACAATACTGATTTGAAATCAGTTAAATGTACCGTATTTCCACCAGCTGAGGGAAACTCTGAAGGGAAAAGAAAAAGTGAAAGCAAAAACAAAAGCATGAGAAGAAGAACGATCCGTGGGATAAGGAAATCAGGGAAAGGTAGAAAACACCAGAACGTGAGCAACGGGTGTGTCACTGAGTGTGTGTGTGTGTGAGTGTGTGTGTGTGCTCTCGAAGCCTCCCTAGCAACAGCAGTGCCAGTTCGATTCACAACACACAGTCAGGCACCTGCAGCACAGCGACTCACATGTTCTATAAATCAGGGATCAGATATCTAATCCAGAGGCTGGATCACACAGAGAAAAAGGAAAAGCTTTACCTTCTGTCCCGATGGTGGTTCTGCTCTGAGCACTCAGTAAACAAGCTCACGCAGGGGCAGTGCTAGCCGACACACACACACAGGCACACACAGGCACACACACAGGAGAGTCAGCTGTCCTGTTTGTCAGGGCAGAGTCAGGGACGGGCCGGCCAGCACAGACTCAGTAATGAAAGAGCTGATTGAGCTGAGGGGGATGATGTAAGCTGTGTGGAAACTGCTCGACTACAGCAGTGGACTTTCACTCTGGGGTCAGCTGGGTATGAGAGGGCAACCACTTTAGTAATTATAGAAGCATACAGCAGACGTGGAACTATGTGTACCGTAAGCATGGGCTCAGGTTGTTCTCCAATTCAAATGTGTTGTGCCATTGTTAAATGAATTCTGCAGAAACAGGCTCTGGTCTTGTACTTTCCCATACAGCAACACTGCTGCTATATCCCTGTTGATATAAGTTTAACGCCATCAGTTTGCACAGTCAGTAAATGTGCAGTTTCTTCTGTGCATTTCTCATGGTTATACTTTGCATTTCTCATTGTTTTTAAATGTGCTTTACAATGCTTACCCATGCTTTGCCATGCTTTGTGTGTGTGTGTGTGTGTGTGTGTGTGTCTGTGTGTGTGTGTCTGTGTGTGTCTGTGTGTATGTGTCTGTGTGTGTGTGTGTGTGTGTGTGTGTGTGTCTGTCTGTCTGTGTGTGTGTGTGTGTGTGCGTGTGTGTGTCTCTTTGTCTGTCTGTGTGTGTGTCTGACTCACACTTTGCCAGGGGGTTTGTTTTGAATAGTTTCTAAATAGAAAACTCTCTGCTCCGTCACCCTCTTCCAGGCACAAATGACGTGTGTTCAGTTTTCATTTAGTTTGCTAAAAACAGAAATGTGACTCAGAGAGGACACAGGTTAGATGCAACTTGAATGAGCTGACCAGGGCTGCAGTGCTTTACACTGAACTACAAGGAGAGGGGCGGGGCTGCACTTCATACCCTGCATCTCTGCAGACCTGGTCAAAGATTACACTGTAATCCTTATTGTTGTGTCTAAAAATGCTATTTCAGCAAGAGAGGGTTAGTGTTTATGGAACGGCTAAAACGACTTTAAATAAAGTGAGAGTTGCATCGACTTTCCTACTGCACGTCCTTTAACTGGCATATTAACTTAAACAAATGAGCCATTTTCAGCACGACTTCTTGAAGGAAAGTGGACAGACACCCCAGCCCTGGGACCTCTGTGCACTTCAAAGACTAGAGAGAATAGACACTCACGCAAGCCCCATGCACGTGGTATCTCCTTCATCATGCTTCTGTAACTGCCAGACCTGTAAAACCACTGCCTACAGCATCACACACTGATGAATGTGAGCTATGAGGGTATTTGCTTTATGATTAAACGAACCTTATCAGAAATGTGCATGCTACCCACTGCAAATGATGACAAGCAGTTTCCACTGCTCATATAGAAAGGGTCTATTCACAGCTGCATTAAATAAATATTTGGGTGAGGAATCAAGATTAGCTGGAAATGATCATTCAAAAACCGTATGGAAAGTTACATCAGCTTATCTACAAAGTCACATTTCAGAGGTCAAAGTAGTGATAAACACAGAACAGAACAGTCTCCTGTCCAGCTCTGATCAGCAAGCCATTCCTTCATTTTCATGCCTGGTAGGTTTGGTTAACCTGTAACCTACTCTAATGACGTGGGAATCAGAATATACAACCAAATCAATACAATGACATTTGCAACACTGAAGACATTGAAAAAAAAAACTACATGTAGCCCTGTAGAGCTTATCCTAGTTATGGACTGTAGTACCATTCGTTGAAATAACTAAGGCATGGTAAACACTCGGGCTTAACGGGAGCGAGTTGACGTTTTAGACTGACCCTGCGTGTAAAGTTAATGAAGGCTGGAGTCAATTGTAAATAATTGCTACCGTGTACAGCACGTCATCAGCGCACGGAATTCACTGCTTAATCTTGAATGGCTCTCCACGCGCACGTTCGGCACCAACACGATACTCTGTGGTAATGTTCCTGTAAACAATGATGGAGCACTGCATGTTCGCCAGTGTAAATCAGAACTCCAAAGCTTCCATCTATTGTCACTCTCCTTTTGTTTGAAATATTAATTTCTATATATAGCTCTATCTTCAACAGCAGTACAGTATAAAAAATGTAACTACAGGTCGCATTTGGACCCGATAGCGATATAACAGCTTCGCAATGCAAATACATGCCTTATACAGCTCTCTGTATTACAGATGCATTGGATCAATTAGACACCGGCTCGGTGCAAGCACAGCGATGGATGGTTAAATATAAACATCCTGGTCCTGGTTGCCACAATAACAACAACATCAAAAATAACAGTCTAATAATTATAATACAATAATAATAATAAATATAATGCATAAAGCACGGAATATACCAACCACTGAGAGATCCCAGTCGGCGCCGCAGTGTAGGTCTGTGCAATCCAGCCACAGTCTTCACAAACCCGTCACCTCAACCTGAAATACGTACGAGGATGAAACAGGGAAGCTATAAAACACCAGCAATACCAGCCCAAAGCTAGCGTCCACACAGCCGCACAACGTGAAAGAATAGCGACGGACACCGGCTCGTTCTATCCCTCTGCCGCTCAGGCGCCATGCAGCGGGGTACCGGGGTACCGGGTTACAGGTAGACGGAGAAGGGGCTGTTCTCTGAGCACGGCTACCGCTTACATAAGTGGTGCTGCAATGAAGCTTGTTTGCTCAGACTGATTGCTTGTTTGTTTACCAGGCGTTGAGGGCTGTCCTATACAGTACCAAGAGCGTGCACCTGCTGTAATTCCATGCTACCTTAATGCAAGGCTATGCGCATAACAGGTTATTCTGCATACCGCCATCTACAAACGGCATCAGATTTCACAGACATTCTTGGATAGGTGCAGTTAGTTTATGAGGAGGATAAAACAAACAAGCAAAATATTTTAAGAATGATATGCGGAAACAAAGAAATTAATACGTCTAGCACATTTTCTAAAATAAATAAATAAAACCTTGAATAAATGTAGAAGTCCTTAGGGTGATGAAATGCCATCTGCAATCCGCAGAACGGATTTTCTTTGATGAAGGAACATTAAAGCAGATGGAGAATCGTTTGAAAGCGGTTGTTTCTGTTTCTAGTTTTAGATCCTGGAACCTAATCACTTCCTATATGTCGTAGGTCAGACTCACTGCAATCTTGTGACCTACAGCACAGGTACCAGCACCCTGCAGTTCATAAAAAAAAATCCTGAATTAACATAAAAAAAGACAAGAGACAAGAACTCAGATATTCTCAGGAAATAAAAGCAAATAATAATGCTAACAAACGACAGGAAAGACAACTGATTTGAAAGCATTAGTTAACACTTCTTTGATCACAACATGAAGGTATCAAATCCAGAAGCGCAGGGTGTCTGGGAGGAAAGCCATAATGAGAGACACATACTGCACTATCATCAGACACCTGGAGAGACACATACTGCACTATCATCACACACCTGCAGAGACACATACTGCACTATCATCAGACACCTGGAGAGACACATACTGCACTATCATCACACACCTGGAGAGACACATACTGCACTATCATCAGACACCTGGAGAGACACATACTGCACTATCATCAGACACCTGGAGAGACACATACTGCACTATCATCAGACACCTGGAGTGACACATACTGCACTATCATCAGACATCTGGAGAGACACATACTGCACTATCATCAGACACCTAGAGAGACACATTCTGCACTATCATCAGACACCTGGAGAGACACATACTGCACTATCATCACACACCTGGAGAGACACATACTGCACTATCATCAGACACCTGGAGAGACACATACTGCACTATCATCAGACACCTGGAGAGACACATACTGCACTATCATCACACACCTGGAGAGACACATACTGCACTATCATCAGACACCTGGAGAGACACATACTGCACTATCATCAGACACCTGGAGAGACACATACTGCACTATCATCAGACACCTGGAGAGACACATACTGCACTATCATCAGACACCTGGAGAGACACATACTGCACTATCATCAGACACCTGGAGAGACACATACTGCACTATCATCAGACACCTGGAGAGACACATACTGCACTATCATCAGACACCTGGAGAGACACATACTGCACTATCATCACACACCTGGAGAGACACATACTGCACTATCATCAGACACCTGGAGAGACACATACTGCACTATCATCAGACACCTGGAGAGACACATACTGCACTATCATCAGACACCTGGTGTCCCTTTGGACCCTGTGAGTGACTGACCACTACTCACAAAGAGAACCTTATTTTTCTTTTAATAAATCAATTCATGAAACAGTTCTAGACAGCTGCTGGCTTACTTTTTTTTTTTTGTAAGCAGTGCTAAGCAATGAGTCACAATGATGGGGAACAATCCTAAAACACTCTCATGATCTGCAGCTGATGTGCAGTGGTGTTCTTTGTGGGAATATCTGTGTTGAGTGGTTTGAAAAGCAGAAGAACTTCAGGACAATACTGATGTAACACATCCTGGAGACTGGGTTGTTCAGAGGAAGCTGGCATGGTCAGGTGATGTTCTGGCATGCCAAAAAGGACATGTGATCAGATATAGGCAGAAGAACAAGCACACAACGATTCGTAAAGGAGTTAGTCAGCCCTCGGTATTATAAGCCATTTTCGCTTCCAAGGCTGTAGGGTGTGTGGATTGAGTTTGGAAGGGAAAGGGGGTGCTGCTCTATATGAAGTCGTGTAAGTATGATCCTATCAAGCTTGGCTGCACATGCAGGAATTCTGTTCACAACTTCCATTTTTTTTGCTGTTGTTACTTTTTTGTAAAGGCATGTCTAGATCTATACAGACCTTATAAAATATGGCTGTTGCAGGGACACCTTTAACAGGTTAAGGTGTCTGTGGCGTGTGTAAAGGCATAGCTAAGTGTAGGTACAGGAAAAATAAGAACAGAAAGATAAACGCATGGTGCAGCCCTTATAAAAGCTTCCCGTGGTATTTTTACACTTTACCACGCTTTACTACACTTTGCTTTGCTTTTACTAGGGTACATTTGTCTAAGGAGTAATAGCATGGGAGACTGAATACTGGAACAGTGGAGCCTGTGATTGTGAAGTCCCTGCATTGTGCATGTGTTGTGTTGAGTTTGCTATGCAGAAGGTATTTTGGCACCTTGTAAAGATTAGATCATTTCTGTTCAGTGTTAAGCTGCTGTGGTAGAGTGTCACCTTTTTCAATGTGAAATTATTAACAAAGTTCATTCACAGCTTTTTCATCAGCGAACGTATGGTTTAAAATATTTACTTTAGCATTTTATTTAAATGTCGTATTTTATTTTTTAAAAGGACAGTTGATAGACTGTTATAAAAGCTTACCACAGTAAAAGCACAGCAAAGTGTAATAAACCACAGTGAAGACATGCTGAAACACATCGAAGAATGATAAAGAGGTTTATAAAGCAGAATAAAAAAAACAGCATTGTAAATAAATAGTATAACTTTGGAAAAAAAGCATGTGAAAACTGCAAAATTACAGTGCACATTTACTGTGGTAAACTTTTATAAGGGGAACCCCTTTGCGGTAGCCACTGTTTTGTGTTCTCGTGGTAAAATGCAGATACAGTATAGCTGTCTAGAATGGAGACACATAGTGGAGACTCATATACAATGCATGAGAAGCAAGACTACACAATACAATACAGTACAGTGTTGAAATTACTTCAGAGCAGCCAAAACAGGGTGTTCCATTTATTACTGATAACACAGGTTATCTACCTGAACAAGTCTCACTTTATATTAGCAATATGTTATTCAGATGTGTCTCGGTCATGTAGAATAGAGCAGGGTGCCCACACAGCCCTAATGTAAAATATTGTTTCTGGAATTTAAATGCACATGTATTTATATCCATATCTGCGGAGATCTAGGCTACTGATAGAAACAGTAAAGTATGAGACAGAGGTAACAGGCTGTTGCACAAGCACATGAGGCATATTCTTTTTTGCTTTTTCCTATAGAGTGCTTTGATGACTCATGATCTGATGTCATTGTGTCAAGGCTGGAATCTGGTGTTACCTGCTCTTTCAGGAACTGGAAGTTGAGAAACTAACTCCACCCCTCCTGCATAGAGAAAACAGATCACTTCCCTGTTGAGGGAATACTGCCTATAGCTTTCAGCGCATGTTCATGTCACAGAGATCTCTGAGTCTGACAAGAAACTGCAATCACGGAAGCTAAAACTTAAAGGAGGAGCTTTTTGTCGTCACAATGCATGGGATTCTCTTAATCTTTGTTTTTTTCCTCCTGGAATCCCGGGTACAGATTGTGCCGACGGCAGGATTCTCCCTAAGGAACTGCACGGTCCAAGGCTCTCTGAATTACACTGACCGGCTGAAGGTCCTTTGCTATCAGATGGAATTCTACCACGTGCCTTCTGATATCCCTCGCAACACAAAGGTCTTAGACATTTCGGGCAATCGTATCTCACAGCTTCGGGAAAATGATTTCAGAAACCTGACAAACCTGAAGAACCTGAACGCGTCTCGCAACCAAATCTGTCATGTGGCACCGGGCACGTTCCGGGATCTCACAGGCCTGCAGGAGCTGAATCTCACCCAGAACAAGCTGAGCGTGCTCTCAAGCAGCATGTTCCATGGACTGCTCAACCTCACCGTGTTGAAACTGGCTTGGAACCGCATACAAAAGATAGACCCCGACGCTTTCCTGGTCCTTGCCAATGTTAGGCTGGTGAACCTGACGTCGAATGTGCTCCACCAGCTTGAGGAAGTTCAACCCGTTTTAAAATGCCCTCACTTGGAGGAGCTGAGCCTGGGATCCAATGGCTTTTCAACTTTCAGCACTGAAGAGCTGACAAGCGTTCCCTTGAATTTGAGAGTGCTCGACCTGTCTAGTAACCCAATCACCAGTTTTAATGTTAGCACAGACGTTTTCCCCCACCTCGTGGATCTGGATCTCTCGCACTCAGGTCCAAAGGATGGGCTGCACTGGGAGATGAGAAATCGCTCTTTTTTAACTGGTGTGAAGACACTGTCTTTAAACGGCACCCGCATTTCAACACCTGGGCTCTTCCCTGTGATAGAAAGCTTCGCTAGCTCTTTAGAAGTTCTCCACCTTAACGATTTCCATGTGGATACAGTGGTTAACATCTTAAAGAACGTTTGCCTCTCTCTACCTAAACTCCAGATCCTCAGCCTGCGAGGGGATAACCTTAGCACTCTCCAGGACAGGCTCTTTGAACGCTGTTCACTGGTGTACCATTTGGACTTATCAGATAACCAACTGAAAAGCGTGTTGGATTTCTCTTTCAGAGGTATGGACAGCTTGCGTGTCCTGTACCTATCCCACAACCAGCTGGTCGCTGTTCCCAATGCCACCCAGAGCATCAGCAACCTAGAATATTTAGACTTCAGCTACAATCTGATCGATCATCTACAGAGCTGGGATTTCAACAACTTGACCAGGCTTAAGCATCTCATCCTGGTGGGGAACAAAATATCGACAATCACAGGTTCTCTGTTTGGGTCCTTGTTCAACCTGCAGGAGCTGAAGCTTGGTATAAACCTGATTCTGTCCATCCCAGAGCCATTGTCAGGAAGCCTGCATAAACTTGAGATCCTGGAACTGCGATCCAACAAGCTGAGCACCATCAAGAAAGGCACCTTTCAGAACCTGCGTTCCCTTAAATCCCTCAACCTAGTGGACAATCAGATAGCTGACATTGAGGAGGGGGCTTTCAGAGGGTTAGTCCAGCTGAGAGTGTTGCTGCTGGGAAGCAACAAGCTTACCAGAGACACTTTTACAAGAGAGAATGTCTTGACAGGCATGCCTTCCCTCACTGAACTTCAGATCTTTGACAACTACCTGGAGTATGAGAGCAACGCAGAGCTAAAGTACCCTCCTTTCAAAGCCCTGAAGTCTTTGAATTACCTTGCCATCAACAGCCAAGGTCACAATGGCCTCATCCATCTGCCTTCCAATTTTCTGGAAGGGTTAAGCTCCCTCAAGGAACTACATGCTGGCAACCTGAACCTGGACTTCATACACCCCAGTACCTTCAACCACACTCCACACATGTCCTTCCTTGACATTAGCAAAAATGCCCTCAGTTCTGTTGACCCGAAAACCTTCCAGACGATGCCTGACCTCACAGAATTCATCTTGAGCCAGGCACGCCTGCCGTCATTTGATTTTCTGGCCCAGGCCAACCTTTCCAAGCTTAAGTTCCTGCGAGCCAGGGGCAACGAGGTTTCTGTGGTCAACAAGACTCTGATCCTCTCCCTCCCTAAGCTCAAGTACCTGGACCTGCAGCAGAACCCCTTCATGTACGGCTGTGAGAATGCCTGGTTCCTTAACTGGTCCAGGCAGGACCCCTACACACAGGTTATCTACCTGAACAAATATTCCTGTGGATACCCGGACAATCTCCGAGGAATGAAGCTAGAGGACTTGAGGATAGACTCTTGCACTGTGGACCTGGACTTTATCTTTTTTGTCTCAACTTCCACCCTTGTGACTCTTACCATGGTGTGCTCCTTCATCTACCACTTCCTCCGCTGGCAGGTTGTCTATGCCTACCATCTCTTCCAAGCGTTCTTATACGACAGGAAGCAGAAGCCGTCCAGACGCTACGAGTTTGATGCCTTTGTTTCGTACAACACGCACGATGAGCCTTGGGTCCTGAGGGAGCTTCTGCCCAACCTGGAGCAGGGCCATGGCTGGAAGCTGTGTCTGCACCACAGAGACTTTCAGCCCGGCAAGCCCATCATCGACAACATCGTGGACAACATCTACAAGAGCCGCAAGACCCTCTGCATCATCAGCCGCCACTACCTGGAGAGCGAGTGGTGCTCCAGGGAGATCCAGGTGGCCAGCTTCCGTCTCTTTGACGAGCAGAAGGACGTGCTGGTCCTGGTGTTCTTGGAGGACATCCCCAACTGCCAGCTCTCCCCCTACCACAGGATGAGGAAGCTGGTGAAAAAGAAGACCTACCTGAACTGGCCCAAATGTGAGGAAGAAACCAGACTGTTCTGGCACAAGCTGAACACAGCACTGGAGACCCGAGAAGAACCCAATGAGGAGAGTCCGATTCTGTCTGGCTTAGAGACTTGTGACTGAAACGTTATGCTTTATGTTGTTATAGTTTAACTTGTTGAATTACTGGTAGAATGTTTTTTAAACTCGACTCCAGAAATAAGACTCCCATTGCAAAGCAGTTTGAGCCATTGCTGGTTTTAATAAGATATACCTAACACTGAAGAACAACAGACACCTCAGTACCGGTATCACAGAAAAATAATTTGTTTTAGATTTTAAAGACATACATCTAGAGAAGCGATGGAGGTTTCTGCAGCACATTTAGAGGTACTGGTTGCAACACATTTTAGAAAATAAATACATACATAAAATGGGATTAAAATGAACAAAAAAAGGGAAAAGAGCCATTAACACGTTATTTCAAATAATCATTGGTGTGGTATTGTGAGCTACCTAATTAAAAGCTAGAAGCTTTGCTTAACTTCATTATTGTTCTTATAAAATGTTTTTTCTATCATTCTCTTCGTTTTAAATCTTAACTTTCAATATAGATTTGTTATGGCTTTGGCAGCTTGCATGACACAATGACAGCTCAGACAGCACGCCCTGAAATGTCAAACATTAACTATATTCAGTGAGAACAGACGTGGTATAATGCATACAGCTCACAGCGATGTTAGCGTAAAGCCGCTTTGGGTTCATTGAGAGACACGGTGGAAGGCAGCGCTGTGCTCAACGTGACAGGAGCTTTACTCTTAATACTCACAAGGGGGAGCTCTTGCACTGGATAACAGCCACGATACCTGGGCTTCTGCAACGTCATATTTAACACTGTTGCGTGGGAAATGAGGGAGAAGGGATCTATCTGCGAGTACAAGAAGCATAAAAATGATTTAAAAAAAAATTCAATTGAATTTATTTATTATTTATGCTTTTTATTTTGTTTTTATGTGTTTTTGTTGTTGCATTCAATAGTCTTCTGTTAATTCTATTCTGTTATAAACTAAGATTTAATCAAAGATGTTAAGAAACTAAGCCAAACCAAATGAGACAAGCAAATCTTATATAAAAGAAGCACTCACACACACACACATTGATCACACAGAGAGGAAACCCCACCCCCTATGCTTTCATTAGTCTTCAGAAAACCTTTCTTTGCTTTCACCACTCTGTGCTCACGTCCTTCACAGAAACTGGTGAGGCAATCGGGTCAGCTGAGGACTGTTCTGACCCGGGGAAAGGGGATCTGATCAGAGCTGCTTCCCGCTGCAGCCACCTTCTCAAGCGCCCATCAGCTGCAATCACGGCCGCAGTGTGCCCCCACACTATCTGTAAGGGTGTCATCATGTAGACTCATGAAGCCCCAGGATGAGTCACTCTGGAGCTGCACCCAGAAGAGTCTTCTGCCTACCCTTTCACACATTGCATCATCATGCCCAGCTGCTGTGCCAGCTCTCACTTCCACATTCAAATAAGTATATATATATATATCCCTGTCTGGAGTGTGTGCATCATAGGGACACGAATACTTTCTGAGGAGACTGCTCTGACTCTCACAGAGCCACACACAGGGCTGTGAATATGTAGCTGAATGCATTTAGATAGTGGTAACCAGGACATGCTGGGCATGGCTGTTCCATTGTAATCCCTGCTGAAGGTTTTTTACAATCACCTCGCGATTGATCCCCTCAAGCAGGGCTCTCACACGCCTCCCAGTCTGTGCTGCAGACTTCCCTCTGTGAGTGAATACAGCGCTCTCATTCCAGGTATGTTCTGCTCTTACATTCATCTCACACACGATTAAAACAAAAAGACCTGTGCTGGGATTAATAAAGCTTAGAATGGGTTGCAAAGTTTGCAAAGTTTGTTTTAGATAAAAGATTGCTTTGGGTCTAGGAAGACACGTTCACCTATTCCCTGCTTATCAATAATTGCCATCCAAACACATTTTAGTCTTGCTAACTCTGTATGTGTTATTCATGCAGACACTGTATAACAGTGTATAAGGAGTTTGCTCTTGACGTTTCCATTTGTTAACACTCTTTTTAACGTTGACTTGTGCAATCAAGCCATTGTTCTTTTAATCGATTAAACGCACTGCTTGTGTGTGTATGTAACCCCCAGCTCACTCTGTCTCTGCCTGGTACATTTTCAAAGATCACAGATAGAAAAGTTTTTTCGATCCCTCACTTCGGAGTTTGTGACCTTAGACAGCATGAAGCGGGAGAGAAGGCCATGCTCATAACGGTCGAACAAGTTAATAATTTATTCCTTTAGCTAGAGCGATTACAACTTTATTAGCTAACGTTAGATATCTAATTGTTACCCAGCGCAATTTCTAGCCATTCACGGATCCGAGCACGAGGTTCTGATTTTCTTCTGTAATGCGGTCTCCGGTCTCTTTTTTTGCTTTCTTGTCGACTTTAAGTGTAATTATTTTAATTAATTACGCATTGGACAGTGTTGTTCTTATGTAGTTTTGTCTTTTGATCGTTTTACGAAATACATTTTCTAGGTCGCTCTCACAACTCAAAGCGCACCCCCAGGAGCTGACGTTTAACGTTTTAAATGGACTTTATACTTTACGTGCGTGCACGCATAATCCGTGCATCATTCTAAGTGTATTTTCTTGAGGTGTGATATGTAAATAGTGTTTTAATGTATCGATCATTTTCTAAGATGTAGCCTGTTTATATATTTGCATTTTAATAGTATGTATTGAACGTGTTGCTGTTATTATTTGCTTTACACAATTTGTATTGAAATATTGAAATAACTAGCTAGTATTACTTAATGTAGCTAGAGTGAAGTTTTATATATAATGTTATTTAAAATCCAGATGAATCTGCAGATGGCATTGTGAAATGCATCACCAGCTCACTGGAGAGGTTTGGATTATCTCTGAACTCAGTTTCAGCTTTCAATGGCAACAACACACGTCAACTATGGTGTCCATTGCAAAACAAACCGAGGGACAGCCGAAACAGGTGTTCAGTAGAGCTTATCAAAAGTGAGCTCCTTGTGAGCCTCTGTTTTGAAGTGGGGTGTGCAGACTTCCACTCCTTGATCATGGAGGACAAAACTCTCCTTGCTGCTGTAAGAAGCAACCAAAAATATGCATGAAAAAGGAAATACAGAACTTAATGGCTGCCAATAAAGATTCAATATATGTTGGTGCCATCCATGTTTGGACACAACACCATTGTTATATCTCATCATAAGCAATTTGTAAATCAGTAATCATTTCTACTTTACTAACAATTTCTAAATTCACATATCTTAGTCATGTTGACAACCAATCCTGATTCTGTAAAGACTTACAAACTCAGGCTGAGAATTGATCAGAATTAGTATGTGCAGAGAGTTTACGAAGATCAATAGATCTTTTATTGTATTTATCTTTAGCTTTATGCAGCATATTCACTCTGTCATGTGACTTCCTGTCAGCAGAAATTTCATCGGGAACCAGGGCAGGCTGCATGTCCATTGCTTCATTTGAAATGTGCAATAGCTTTGTGGTATTCATTTTAAAGAGGAAATTAATTTTAAAGGGAACTTGTAATTCCCTGACCACATTCTGGCGCCTCCTTAAGACTCACTTCTTCAAACAGCACCTGTAGAACTCCTCTGTTTGTATCCTGGGACACTATCACCCTTCATTTAAATGTGCTTTATTTTGCTCTTATCTGCCCCCTATTTTACTGCATTTAATCCTGTACTTCAGAATACTGTAATCTGCCAAGTGTTTAACCTGTAGTATTTTGTATTTAATCATATCCTGATGTAACTATCACTATTTAATCATATCCTGATGTAACTATCACTATTATCTGCTGTATTCTTGAATTGTGGTTTGTCACACTTGAACAAAAGTTATAGTATTTCTTGCTCTTATTGTATTACTTGTATTGTAACACTTGAAATGTACTTGCTTGCGATTGTAAGTCGCCCTGGATAAGGGCGTCTGCTAAGAAATAAATAATAATAATAATAATAATAATTCCACATAAGGTTTTTCATTGATATTTGTTTGCAATGAATGTGTGTGAAATCCTGACATTTGTTTGAATTGCCAAGAATCAACAAAAGTGCCCTGGAACTAACGTTATATATAATAAATGTTTTTGTCCAATAGAAAACATAAAAAGCCTATGATGCTTTCATTTGTCAACATATCTTACAATACATTAACTAATAATTGTGTTTTAAGAGGTCTACTGTATCTGTGAGAGTAAAAAAATTAAAATGTGTGTGTGGGGGGGTTGCGTTAGGATCTGTTCCTTATTTTTGAGGTCATGAGGTAGCAATCCTAGCCTGAGCCACTCAAACACAGAAGTACAGTCAGTATATAGAAATGCATTCATTTTTAGAGCTTGTTTAATAATGTTGCTGGCTGCTCTTTATAATTAGAGGTCTTCTCAGATCTTCGGACTAGCAGTCCTGCACCATGTGGTGGCTATGCTGCTTTCATTGAATTAATTGATCGGAACATTATTAACCCACCTGATCAAGAGACAGGAGAATTCCATGTCTGTCTGAGACAATGGAGTGATTACAGGGAGATACGTGATACGACAGAGGTGCAGGGTTTGGATAAATAACACAGACCTTAAGCGTGTGATTGTACTTTTAGTACATCGCTGTGGAATGCCACGCATGTGTTTCCATCTTCCTAATATTGAAGTCAATTATCCAGATTGATTTCAGAAATGGGGATCGATCACTTGCTGTACAGGAGAATGTCAAGTGTCCATACAGAAGAAAAATGTATGGCAATTTATTGAAAACTATATTACACTGTATTTTTCAAATATATCTATTTAATATATTTCAATATATTTTGTTCACCTGTGAATCTACCTATTGGATTGGCATGCAAAGTGACAACACTTCATTATTAGGGATTCTAGCACCTCCCTTGTGCTGTTGTATCACCACTTATTTATTTTAGGTACAAAGATTATTATCAAAGAAGAGCTGTTTAGTAACATTTTATTAGGCAGAAAGCATAACACATTCACATCTTGTTAATAATAACAACCACTCCATCCATAATTGGGTTAACCCACTACTATCGGAATCAAAGTAAACACAAATACATTACAATCTAAGGCACATCTTAAACTTACTCTCTAATCATTATAAGCAATTAAAAACATTTTAAATAACCACCAAGGGGTTATTTTCTGTATTAAAAAAGTGAAATCAGATGAACAATTGAGGGAGAAGCCTCTGCTAAGAGGCAGCCCCTTTGAATGTTTGTGTAATTTTAGCAGCATTAGCGTATTAGGATTCACTGCTTTCAGCTATGAATGGTACATTTGCTATCACAGAGGGATGTGAGAAAATGGGTAATGATTAAATATACAAGGTTACCAAAGGGAGGGAGGTATTTGTTTAGTCAAATGCCTCTAAGCCAGTCAGAATCGGACTCTCCTCATTGGGTTCTTCTCGGGTCTCCAGTGCTGTGTTCAGCTTGTGCCAGAACAGTCTGGTTTCTTCCTCACATTTGGGCCAGTTCAGGTAGGTCTTCTTTTTCACCAGCTTCCTCATCCTGTGGTAGGGGGAGAGCTGGCAGTCGGGGATGTCCTCCAGGAACACCAGGACCAGCACGTCCTTCTGCTCGTCAAAGAGACGGAAGCTGGCCACCTGGATCTCCCTGGAGCACCACTCGCTCTCCAGGTAGTGGCGGCTGATGATGCAGAGGGTCTTGCGGCTCTTGTAGATGTTGTCCACGATGTTGTCGATAATGGGCTTGCCGGGCTGAAAGTCTCTGTGGTGTAGACACAGCTTCCAGCCACGGCCCTGCTCCAGGTTGGGCAGAAGCTCCCTCAGGACCCAAGGCTCATCGTGCGTGTTGTACGAAACAAAGGCATCAAACTCGTAGCGTCTGGACGGCTTCTGCTTCCTGTCGTATAAGAACGCTTGGAAGAGATGGTAGGCATAGACAACCTGCCAGCGGAGGAAGTGGAAGATGAAGGAGGACACCATGGTAAGAGTCACAAGGGTGGAGGACACAATAAAGCATATAAAATCGTAGTCCAGTTTGCAAGAGTCTACATTGAAATCTGCAAGTTTCAATCCTTTGTAGTTAGCTGGGTAGTTGCAGGTAATGTCATAGAAGTTGAGAACTTGAGTCATAGAGTACTGCAGCGACCAGTTTTGGAACCAAGCATTTTCACAGCTGCAGATGAAGGGATTGTTTGTCAAGTTGAGGAACCTGAGGAGGGGAAGTGCCTTGATGTGGGTCTCACTGACCACAATGAACTGGTTGCCTGTGGATGAAAGGAACTTGAGCCTGGTGAGGTTTGCATGAACCAGGAAGTCCAGGGACTGCAGGTGGGCTTCATTCAAGTGGATTACCGAGAGTTTTGGCACTGTGAGAAATATTTTGGGATCTAGTGCTTTGAGCATGGTGTTACTGAGGTCCAAATAAGTCAAATTGGGGGTGTGACTGAAAGTTTTAGGGTGCACAAAGTCAATGCTTTGGTGGCCAGCATGGAGTTCTCTGAGAGAGCTAAGCCCTTTCAGAAAGTTTGATGGAATCCTAACAAGGCAGTTGGGACCTTGGCTATTGATTGAGAGGTACACCAAAGATTTGAGAGTTGTAAATGGAGGTCGCTTGAGCTCTTCTGAGCTCTTGTAGCAAAGATTGCAGTCAAAGATTTTAAGTAACTTTAGTAAGGGCATTCCTGCAAACACATCTCCCTCATCAAAAGATTTCACCTTTAGCGGGTTTTTCCCGAGCTGCAGATATGTAAGATTGCTTAAGTCTTTGAAAGCACCAGTATCAAATTTGGAAATGTGATTTCCAACCATGTTAAGATATTTCAAAGAATGCATGTTCCGGAAGATGTCATTATTGATGTAGCCCAGCTTGTTGAATTTCATATCTAGGGATCTCAGACTGTGTAGGGCGGTTGACCATGTGCCTGTGATTTCCTGGATGTTGTTTTTTTTAATCCTGAGCTCCTCCAGGTTAGCCAAGCCCTCAAAGTGTGCACTGATCATTGTATTGATATTGTTTCCTTCCAAGATGAGAACCTTCAACCTCATTAATGTGGAGAAGCCTCTAGGCTGCAACGTGCCAATGCGATTGAAGCCAAGGTCCAGAGTTTGCAGTGTGCTGATATTCTGGATAGCACAGGGAACAACATAAAGATGATTGTGAGCCAGGGACAGAAAACACAAATGATGCATGCCTTTGAACAAGGACTCTGGTAGGCATTTCAGACCCTTCCATGATAGATCTAAATGGCTCACCATCGAGCAGTGGACAAATGGATTGTACTGGAGAGTAAAATTATTCCTTTTAAGGCCAAGAGTCTGTAGTTTGGGCAGCAAGCGGCAAACATTGCTTAAGAACATTTCATCTTCTGTCAATTGTAAATCATTGAGTTGGAGATCTTTCAGCGAGGAGTTAGCAAAGCTTTTTATTATCCCTGATAATATTCCAGGTTTTGCTGTGTGAAAACCACTCAGTGAAAGATTCTTAACACTATGCAGAAAAGACTTGTTTGTAACCACCCAGTCCAACCCTCCTTCTAAACCCAAGAGTTTCAAAGAGACGATGCAGGGAAAGATGTTTGTTGTAACGCTAAAGTTTCTGAAAGGGTTCAAAGACAGGTCGAGCACTCTCAGTCTTAAGGAAACATTTGAAAAATCTTCAGTGTTGAAACTTGTGAAGTTGTTCTGTCTAAGATACAGCTGCTCCAAGTTCGAGGCTCTGAACACAGGCTGGACTCTCTGTATCTGAAGCAATGAGTTTGCACTCAAGTCCATGACCTTGATGTTGTTCATAAACTGAAAGGTGTAGGCGTCAATCTTTTGTATGCGGTTTCCGCCCAGGAAAAGCTCAGTGAGGTTTTCCAAACCCTTGAACAGGTCCTCTGTGAGTGCGCTCAGGTGGTTCTGGGAGAGATTCAGCACCTGCAGTGCAGTCAGGTCTTTGAAAGCATGCCTGTCTATGTGGTGGATTTGGTTGTTAGATGCATTCAAGCCCTTGAGGTATATTAGGTTCCTGAAATCCCCTTCTCGTAGCTGGGATATATTGTTCCATGAAATATCCAAGAACTTGGTGTTGTGAGGGATATCTGGAGGTACGTGGGAGAAGTTTCTACGGAAACAGAGCAGTTTCAGACCGGTGAATCTCAGGGCACCGTGGGCTGTGCAGTTCCTGAGTGAATAGCCTGACGTTGGCACAATCTGCACCCAGCAATTAAGGAGGAAGATCAGAAAGATGAAGTAGGTCCCAACCATTTTTTTTAAGCTGCTCTGTTTTGTTTTTCCTTTAAGAAAGATGAGTCCTAAAGGGATTAGCAGCTGTTGGCAGCAGCAGCAGAATGAGAAAGCTGCTGGTGCTAGCTAAGGGTCTTTCAGGAGCGGTTCCTTAGCCTTTCACATCTGGGAGGAAAATCAAAGGATGTCAGCCTCTATATATTTGGAAATCTTCTTATGCTGTAAAAAAAAAGCATCATTCAATTATTTTGCTCAACAGTATACAGTGTTTTCCACCAGCACTGGATAGTGAGTTGGAGGTGCTCTCTAGTTTTGTAATATTAACAGCTTCATTCATAAGCAAATTGCTTTTCAGTCTAAAGATCATATCCATTAACTCCAGTCGCCCCCCTTTACGTTCGGCATTATTTATGAAAGCCTTATGAAAGTCACCAAAATGCAAGCAAAAAAATGTTGCATACCGTACAGAACTACTTTGAAAGTTCAATTAGTAAATCAAAGTTAAGGCTAAGGTGTTTGTTACCAGTTTCGTAATATTAACGGTTGGATTATCCTGTGCAAATAGTGCTTTGGTATGAATACCTTAATAAATCTGTCATTGTCTATATATCGGATGCAAAGTTACCTTGACCAAGTTCCAGCCGTGGGTGACCTCTCTCTGTGCCTCATCAGATGTAACTGTCAGGGACAGCAGCAGGTACTGGTATACTAAGAAAGGTTTAGGAGGAAGTCTCAGCTAGGGATGTAGTCATTTCATACACTTACCCATTGTAACTCATATCTCTACCTACCATTTGCATTGACCAAACCAGACACAGCTGGGGTTACGCTGTGCAGGAAAAGTGACTCATTCCATGCAGGGACACGAAGGTGAAAAAGAAATGCAAGAAGTGAAAGCGGGCTGGAGACCTTTCTGTGTGATATGATCCTGACTGTAACGCTGCTCAGAGGTTATATGCTAAATGAGCCACATCAATCCCTCTCCACCTTACAAAGAAAGTACTAAGCAATACATAGGCTGTAGTAAGGGCTGACCAAGCATGGTAATAGCAAGACTAGAGATGACCTGCCCAAACCAGGAACTACACAGAGGCTCTGATCTGCTTATTATTTGCATTTCCCCATTCACAATTAACAGTCTGGACACAAAAACTGTAATGTAAAAATCAAAGGCTATAAGTTAAATGCTATTAAACACAAAGCGACCCCCTGCCAACTTTTTTTGGCAACTTAAGGAGCAGCTTTTTTTTTTTGTAGATGATTTTTTTAAAAATACATTTTCATAACCAAGTGAATAGTTCAAGGCACAACATCTAAAGGATCTTGACTGGAGTCGCTTAGTAGAAATTGCTGCACTGGTCTATCCTGGTCAGAGCGGCTAGTCTGCGGCTTTTTAATTGGAGAGGGATTACATGAAGAAGACTAAATGTTGTATTGAAAACCATACATTGTATGACAATTATAAAACATGTGATGCTTGTCTACAGAACTTTTACATTGGTGCTCTGTGGAAAAAAAAAAAAAATCTTTATATCTTTGAACTGAGGTGTGGAGCAAATCAGCTATGTACCATAGCAAAACCAACGGCAAGCGTAAGAAAGCATAGCGACAGCTTGGAAAGCAAAGCCCAGAGAGGTATTGTGAAATAAACACAAACACAGCAAACCATGACAAAATAAATGGGTAGTGGAACCACAGGAAAAGCATGGGAAAACTACAACATGAACATGCAGAATTACTGTGGTAAACTTTTATAACGGTATAAAAAAATGAGATTTAGAAATACAGATATACCTCCATCTAGCACTCAGAGACATGCACCAGGCTGCTGGTCCTGTGTGTCAGATTCTATTCATCCACAAGGGAATACAGATATACCTCCATCTAGCACTCAGAGACATGCACCAGGCTGCTGGTCCTGTGTGTCAGATTCTATTCATCCACAAGGGGGCAGCACAGACAACCAGTAAGAGAACAGTAAAGCAATCCTGAAAGAAGCAGCTCTCTATACTGCCGTGAAGAACATGACCAGTGTTATATTATGGCAGTCTGTAAAACTATCAGTTACTTCAAGCTGAACAATAAAAAAAAAAAAATCATTCAACTGCACAAATGATAAAGTCACAACTATGAAGCAAGAGAGACTTTGCAGTGAAAGGAGCAACACCAATTACACATGCATATACCGTTCTGTATGTTAATAGAGTTAAGTGTAGGTGTCTGCATGCAACATATGTCATATATATATATATATATATATATATAGAGAGAGAGAGAGAGAGAGAGAGAGAGAGAGAGAGAGAGAGAGAGAGAGATGGAGGGGGTACTGGGGCTTCCAAATGTCTTCCTTCTAGTTTTGATTCCAGTGAGCTTGCTTTGGTTCCTGCTTTTGGAAGAGGCTGGAGGCAGAGAAATTTGCTGAAGGATTTAAACCGATACAGACTCAGAAAAAAAAGGATATTGTACTTGACTGCACAATACCTTGAATTGAAATCAACTTGCTTATCAAATTCAGAAAATGCATGAAAAAAAAAAGACAAAGAATGTACACTAAGACCATGCAAATCCATGCTCCTAGACCCAAGCATTGTTTGTATTCAGTCACAGAAAGTGTCTACAATGTAATCTACTCTGGGTTGCTGTGAGGTTCATTAGGGAGGGCTTTCATTTCAGTCTAATTAAATACAGAGTCAGGTTTGGATTAAACACAGGAGCGCCTGCTGTTTTAATAGAAATGTTAAATGTATTTATTTATTCATGCTACTGGGAACCATTTCATTCAAATATAACCTTTATAAAAGTTTGCAGTGTAATCTTGCCATTTTCCTCTGGTCATACTATGAATCCACTGTAGTTTACCATGGTTCAGCATGGTTTAACATGCTTTACTATATCTCTCCTGGCTTTACAATGCTGAACTGTGCATTACCATGCTTTCACTGTGATATATTACACATTGCTGTGCCATTACTATGGTAGACTTTTTAATCAGAGCACAGAACTGACAGAACTCAAGGGTGCTCAGACGTTGAAAGCCACAGCGATGCAATGTTGGTTTTAATACGTTTTAAAAAGCTAAACTTTTTTTAACGGCCCATGTGTATTTAATCTGCATTACATGATGTTGCCACAGTGTTGCCCAAAACAAATATTTTTAGTGACCTCCTTTTTCTTGCGGCCAGCCCCATATTTAGACCAGCCTACCATTAAGACATTCCAAAGACCTCCCTGGGCTCTCTAGAGACCACCCCAGTCTCTTAATGGAGGTATTCCACAGTAAGACGTCACGGATCAACTAGCCATGTAAGCAGGATAACCCTGCTGCCCTCTTGCAGTCAGAGTTAATAATGCTTTGGTGCTGTGCGCGTAAGGATTGGCTGTCCCACTATACTGTCCCACTATGAAGGGATAATGCATCTTCAGTGGTTTAGTGCAGAGCAGTCACATTTTGTGGGTTAAAAGAGCCAGACAAATAAGAAATGTCACTAACATAAAAAGCAGGCTCGTTTCACATGTCTAAGCATCAGTGATGCTGCATTCTGACTAGGAGGAGGAGGAGCATCGGCATCAATAGAAATAGTATTGGTGCCTATAAACTATCAATCTATATCAGCAATATTTGAAAAGCCTCATCATCATCATCATCAGCCTTTTTCAATCCACTGCTGGATGAAGGCCTCCTCAAGATTCTTCCACAGAAGCCTGTCTGCTGCGTCCCTCATCCACGTTGCTCCGGCGTGTTTCCTGATTTCCTCTTTCCATCTTCCTGGAGGTCTTCTTCTTGGTCGCTTTCTATCTCTTGGGAATATGTCTATATCTATATATATATATATATATATATATATATATATATATATATATATATATATATATATATATAGACATACTGTGCCAACACTAACCATTATGCTAATGTTATATTGCTGGTGGTCCACCACAGAAAAGGCTGGCTGTGTGTATTGTGACGTGGGGATGAAAATATGCCCCCTCCTGATGTTTTACTGCCTTGCACATTTAGATTGTGGATTTTTAATTGTCATCATGAAATATAGCGTGTGCATCTGCTGAAGAACTTGCTGCAGTCATTCCACTTTCTTAGCATGCTTCTCTTTCTGCTCTGCACCGCTGATTTCTGGGCACTTGGTTCTAGCTTTAGGGAGGGTCTGGTGTACCAGAAATGTTTGCTCTTATTAGGGTTTTGAAGAATATTGTATTTCACTGTGCAGTGTGTTGCTTTGAATGGAAATGAACTTGCTCTCTACAATTACCCTGTGGTGGGGCTCAGTAATTTCCATTGTTCAGCCAGCCTCTTAAATATCTTTCCTAAAATGTTCTGAAGTTCTTTTCAGGGGTCGATGGTCTTCCATCACCTAGCTTTGGGGCAGCAGTACATAGGCAAGATCGTGGTCAAACTGCCTAAACAGGGCCTCTCACCTACTCTAACCTGCTACACCCTAACGAAGCAAGTGCAAAGCCCAAGGCAAGTTTTTAGAAAACCATTTGAAACTGTATAAAATTAGCAAGGAACGACTAAGAACAGCAACTGTTCCTTGTTTGTTTTTTTTTTGATAATTTTCAGCAGTTTCAATAATGTTTTCCTTTCAACTGGCTTCAAAATAGCCTTGATCTTTCTATTAACAGCAGAGCTACTGACTGACTCCCTCTCTGGTGTTCATGCAGCACAATCTCAGCTGCAGAGACGCCAAGCCCCACTCCAGTTATTATCAAGACAAACTGTTTAAGAGCGCTGGAACTTCCTGAGTGAGTGGGTGATGCAGGCACATTAAACCAGTAAAGGGGGTCGAGATCATTGTGGTCGATAGCATTGAAGCCTCTGAAACGTGTCTTCTAAACACAACACCTCTGACAAAAACAAAACACCCGCTGCACTGATTGCTGCCTAGTCACGGGCTAGGAAAACATCCTTCCTCAACGCTAATCTGAAACTGCTATCTAGGAAAGTGTCTGCTGCTGCTGAACACAGCTGTGAGAGCAGATGAGGAGATATAAGCTGGGGTGCCTCGACTGCAGAGGCACTGTGGTCTGTTATTGTTGCCATGGGGACCGCTTCTCTTTGATCAAAGGGATAAAGTAAATACACTTGATTTATCCCCCTCCACTCCTGCCACTCTGCAGCACTGGTCCACTTCTGCTTATTACTCCTGCCTTCTAAAGAGGTAACTGCGCTATACCATGGCAAAAGCCAACCATCAGAGTGCAGTACAACATAATGAAATCCTAGTGAAAGCATGGAGGATTGCAGTGCTGTAAGGCATTGTAAAAACCAATGGCTCGCCAGAATAAAGCAACTGGTCCCTCAAGTGTTGGGCCCTGTTCCTGTTTTGTTTTTATGTGTCGCTAAATGAAAAGCAGGAAGGATGTGTGATATCTGAAAGCTATCGTCTGCTCTCCTGAGTTCCTCTTTCCCTGAAACTGCTGCAAAGGAAGCAGTCAAAAAAGGGGATTGAACTTACAGGTGTAAGCATTCCTGATATAGATAGATATATATATAGATATATATATAGATGGATATAGATATAAGATTCCACTGGCACCCCCTGTCCTTGCTGTGACTGCAGTTTGCCATGCACAGCAGTTGGCCACAAACACCCATTTGAACAATGAATGCTGCTTGTTTTTTAATCTTTCATTAAAAAAGAACAGCGAGTGCCAGCCTGGACAGTTCCTGACTGAAGTCTGTTGGGTGGGGGGTATTTGGTTCCGTTTCATTCAACATCAGTCATGACTCTTGCAAAGATCATATGAATTTCATAATAACATTTTCTTTTTAAAAGGAATGAGTAATAGCCTTATTAAATGAATTGTTTCATCAGCATTTGGTATTCATTTTAATAAAATGTGTTTGTCTTATACCCAATTATAAAGTTTGTGGCGAGCGCGTTTCAGTATTTATTCTGCACTCAACTGTTCCTTTGTCAGGGTTCTGTCAGACGTGACAGAAAGTGGAAGCCACTCCGTGCTGTAAAAAACATGCTAGACGCGTTTGAGTTTGCGGGAGTACAGTGCCAATCTCTTATCACTGCAGGCGTGCGTCAAACTTTCCAAACTGCTTTGGTTTCGTCTTCGAAAGTGACAAGGCAACCGCAGCCTCCCTGCTTAAGCATTCTGTCAAAGTCACTTTGCAGACGAGAGCCCGTTTTAAAAGTGTCAGGAACACTACATGGGACTGTTCCATCTCAGAACGTTTGCTAGGGAACCGAAAAAACAAAACTCTTCCTTTGCCCGGAGCGATCTGTAAGGGGCGTCTGTTGATCAAGCCTTCGGGTTTCCAAGTAGAGTTTGGCGGTGGGGTGGATGGTACTGATTTTAATATAAACACACACCCTGCTCTTCAAAGAATGGTTTCAATCAAAAAGCTGTTGGTTTGTTTGATTTTGAGTTGTGTTCAATGCGAACTGTGTTGCCAGAGAAAGCTGTGTTAGCACAAGAAGAAACAATAACATTTTACACTGAGTCTCTAACTACTGTGTATTTACATAGTGGTTACTTAGTAAACACATGTGTACTTACACATCATTACAATGTTATTATGCATAGTTACAATCTTTTTGCACGATATAACCCTAACCCTTTTCTGTTACAATTGTGTACTCACAGTAATTAGAGTCACTTAAGGAGGCTGTGTGGTCCAGTGGTTAAAGAAAAGGGCTTGTAACCAGGAGGTCCCCGGTTCAAATCCCACCTCAGCCACTGGCTCATTGTGTGACCCTGAGCAAGTCACTGAACCTCCTTGTGCTCCGTCTTTCGGGTGAGACGTAGTTGTAAGTGACTGCAGCTGATGCATAGTTCACACACCCTAGTCTCTGTAAGTCGCCTTGGATAAAGGCGTCTGCTAAATAAACAAATAACTTACCGAAGAAACTCTGAACTCTGAAGGGTTCATCTGAGAAAAACAATATGAGGAAAAGAAGTATCATGGGAAGTTGTTTTGTAGCTGATTGAAAAGCGCTGCGCACTGGATCAACTCCCCTGGAATTTCATAGCTGTTATAATGCAACATAAAGCATACGTTTGAGGACTAATCCATGCAGGTTCATTTAATCAATATTTGCCTCAGCTTGTCATCACTTCCTTTCAGATGCCATGGGTTCAACAAGATTGTCATGTTTTAGCATTTTTCACTAAATATTATGACAAGCGGATAGTTTTTGTGCATTTTTGTGTGGAGAAGGTCTTACAGATTTAAACTGTGCTGTGTGTTTAATCTACAGTTTGAATGCATGCCAGTTCAAGCTGCTTCTCATATCATGCACCACCTCCTCAATCACAATGATCCTTCCTGTCAAGCAACTTGCAAAACCCACCTCCATCCCGCTGAAATATTACATATGCTGTGAAATATGCATACATGAGACCCAACAACTGAGCATCACTGCCCCAAGCATGTGCCCTATTGCATCACGGCACATTTCTAAACACATACACGTTTCTGTCCTGTGCTTTTACCATGGATTGTTGTCTTTTACAAACTCTCACACACCTCTCTGTGCTTTAGCATGTTTACCATGATTCTTACTGTATCGTCCCTTATGAAAGTCTACCATGGTATGTTTGTCTGCTAATTTAGCAGTTTATGCATGCTTTCCCCATGGTTATACAATGCATTTACCACACTTTACCATGGTTGCCTTCTTTCTTTTAATATGCTTTATAGTTTTTAAATATGGGCTTCATAGTGCTTACCTTTGCTTTAGCATGCTTTCACTGTTCTTTATCATACTTTGCTATGCTTTTACTATGGGACACTTTTATAATGTTGGACCCACCTGTACTGCATATAACAGCTGAGGAGTTACCTGTTATACAGCATGAAATGAAAACAGCAGGGCACAGTTCAAATAGTCTTTTTTTTATTGCACCTCCATTTTTTGTGATCCTTATTACAGGACTCTGAATGTAGCTTCAGTATATTATGGAATCATAACGTTATTCTTCAAAGCTGGCACTGTTCTTGTATTTCCCAGCTAACTATTTCCTTGCAGGTCCTGTAACTGGTGATTCAGGTACCATGCAATGCCAGTCACATTTATATTGCATCTGTCATGTGCAAATATCCCAGTGTGTGCTTCACAGACCAAATGCAGCTCAACGGGATAAAAACCTTCAAAGGTAAACGGTGGTTTCCAAGTCACCCCAGTCCATGAGAAGTGGGTGTTGGGGTTTGGCTATTAGTGTTACCCAATAAACCTGTCAGCCTGTCAGCCTCATTAGACCTTGTCTCCAGGGAATGCTGTAATGGATGTGACTCCCTACTCAAAAGAGCTTCCTGCTCCTCTGATCCCCAGGGTTTTATGAAGCTCTGTTTTAAAAGTTTATCTCTGCCCTGTCTGATACAATTTATGGGACAGATTTCCTGCAACGCTTGGCTGTCTGGATGAAAGACAGCAGACGAGATAACAGCGGAATGGGAACGCAAAGGCTGAGGGGAAAATATTCAGCACAGCAGAGAGTTTGGAAGGAGCTGGGCTGTTTAACTGTACCAGGGACGCTTTCACTTTACTTCCAGCCCAGTGTAAGTGGCACAAAAACAGCAAAGCGAGCATCTTAAAGTGGTGCTGAACCCGTTCCACATAAAGTGTTCTCAAGGGCTTGCACTAACCAAAGAGAGCAACAGTAAGGAGTGATGACTTATATATTGTGAAGAACGGGCTTCAGAGCAAGCATTACAGTTAGCTATGAAGTAGTATGGAGCGTTTGCCCTTCATTCGGTATGTTTCATACTTCGGGGTCATGCACACCTTGCCTCAGTTTCTTCATTCAATTAACTTGCATGTATTTTTTGTCTGGATTTGATTCATCCATGTTTTTGTGCTATTCTTTATTCAGCGAAGCCGGGGCAATGGAAGCTGATTTTTAGAATGAGAATGGGACAAGATCAGATGGTTGTGTTCATAGAATAGACAAGTAAGCCCAGAATTCATTTTGATCCCGAGGTGCAATAAAAAGGCAGAAAAAAAGCTACAAAGGACAAACCCAGGTGACTCTTTTCAAACTGTATCCTTCAGCGGGCAGCCCTCTGACTATATCAGCAGCTTCATTCTGCTTAAAGATGAATAGATTTAGCCCTCTGACTACATCAGCAGCTTCATTCTGCTTAAAGATGAATAGATTTAGCCCTCTGACTGCATCAGCAGCTTCATTCTGCTTAAAGATGAATAGATTTTCACTGGCTAATCTTGCTTTGCTTCACATGATCCTAGAATATCAATCATTTGAATTTCTATAGCACTATTAAATGACAACTGAGCTGAAGCTGAAGTTATTGGGCCCAAGTGTTTCTTGAAGAATCTGCAAACAAGAGCATTGTGGTTGCACATTATTACAAAAATGCATCTTGAAAACAGAAAACAGCCCCCTGATTCAGTCAAGGGCAAGCCAGGGAAATGCCATTAAATAATTGTAAACTCATTGTGAAAATGAGTAAGTATTTCCTGTCAAACATTTTTTTAAAAACCTGTCAGTGTGGTATTGCAAACTGAAACATCTTGTTTTGTTTTCCCTGCCTAACTTATGAAAGTGCTTCTAGACACCATACCTCCAGAACAAGTGTGACAGACAAGGCGGTGGCAGGCAAGTGGTTTCAGCGTGTGTGTGTGGAGGGGGGGGGAGACTTCTCCAGCAAAAACCTGCAGGGACTGCGGTAAGCAGGCAGACAGAATGAGAATCTCTGTAACCCTTTCCATGAAGTGTCTCCAATTACAAACCCTAACCCTGACCCTAAACCTAACCCTAACCCTAACCCTAACCCTAACCCTAACCCTAACCCTGACCCTAACCCTAACCCTAACCCTAACCCTAAACCTAACCCTTTAGATGAAGTGTCTCCAATTACGAACCCTAACCCTAACACTAACCCTAACCCTAACCCTAACCCTAACCCAAACCCTATCTCGAACCCTAACCTTAGCCCTAACCCTAACCCTAACCCTATCTCGAACCCTAAACCTAACCTTAACCCTTTTCTGACACAATTGTGTAATTACATACAGTATATCTTGCAAAACGATTCACACATTAAGTCCATTGTAGCTATGCATCATAACATGGTAATTAGAAGTCAGTACACATATATTTACTAAGTGATCTACATTTTAAATGCACAGTAATTCGAGACATTTCATGTAGTTTGACCAGAATCTCAATGCAGTATAACTATGAACATGCTTGAAAACAAAGCAAAGTGATGAAAGCCTTGTGTGCTGAACACGCAGGGCTCACCACGAAAACAACTCGATTCATTCATTAACTCATGACAGAAGCGCCTGTCTAAAATGTGCTTGTTTTTGTATTAGATTACAGCTAAGATGCTGCATTGCTTTTCCATAGATGCCTCGTCCTCATTTTAGGAAGGGAGGGGAAATGAATGCCTCTAATGGGTGAATTGAGCCAGGTGAGATTTGATTTCACGTGAATGAAAGGGATTGGGGTTTACAAGCTGGCACTTTCCTGAAAGCCCAGGAGCAGCAGATGATTAGGAAGCCCCCAGCGAGATCGCTTTCTGACATCTCCTGTTTATAAGCAGCTGAAAGGGGGGCCTGGGATTCGGTTTCTCAAACTCATAAAACTCCTGAGCGGCTATCCATTACCGCGTCCACATCCAATTGGGTTTATAATGGGTCAGGAGACCTGAAGCTTTTAAAGGGAACAGGAATCAAATCCTTCAACAAGCCCCCAGAGTATAAAACGCTTTGATTATCTTTTTAAAGCGTGAAGGTTTTTTTTTCAGTCAAGTATTACATCACTGTGATTTTTCCAGCAGTGGTTTGCACCCTGGGAGATGAATCAAAGTTGTGATTTATACTCTGCTCAACATGCTCCATATCTAATGGTGATAGAGATTGCGCTCCACTGTTAGGGGTGCCTTTCTTAGAAGAGACGTCAAACCCAGGTCATTGACTTTCACTACACATGAAAGAAAGACTCTTTCATACATCACCTCAAACACTCATGTCTAGAACCTCCAGTAAGAAGCACTGGTAACGTAGACATGATTTTATACATGATTTTATATAGATCGAGTTTGATCTCAATGTTTTCCTTCAATTATTAAGCTGTTAAAACAGGAACTTTATTTCAAAACTGGCTTACCTCTGACAGATGCCAGGAGGACTAATCCATAGGGTTTATACCTGGTAAATCTGGGGTCCATTTGTTTCTCAACACAATTTAATCTAAAACAGACATTAATATATGGTGACAGTCTGGACTGTACCATCTGAAAGGGGCGCAGGGGGGGATTCCTGTCTGTACCGTACTGCGATTATTCCTTCATACTTTAGCACCCCCCCACCAAGTGTGCAACCCCAGTAGGTGTGTTGGCACTAGCCCCCACACATCTGAAAGTAATTGCCGGGCTGCGTGGGGAGCTGTCAGATTCCAGCGCTAACCTCCCCCTGCAGGGGAACAGAAGGGAAACAAGCTCTGGGAAACCGGGGAGGACAATTTAAAAATCGCTGCTGTTTGATGGAACCCTCGGTGGAATTGGTCAAAGTGGAATTAATCGCCAACCTTTTCCTCTTCTCGGGATCCAACAGCTATTTGGTTTTTACTAGTGTGTGTCATTTCCTTCGGAAAGCACTGCAGGACTGGAATGTGCAGCAGAAATAGGAAAGGGGCTTTGCTCTTCTTTTCTGTGTGCATGCTCAGACTCTTTTGCTGTACCTTGCTGTTTCTCAGTGGCTTCAGCTTAGACACAATGGGACTCCTCAAGGCTGTTAACAGAGAAAGCTCCTTATTTTCCACTGCGCTCTAACAATAAGGCATGGCATATTTCAATAAGTGAGGCCAACGTGTGCTGTAATGACACTTTCTGCCATTAGACCTGTTTCCTCTTTTCTCTGAACGCATGGTAAATGATGGAAATACATTTTGATTCAAATGCATATTGTATATCTGCAGGATTACCATGCAACTTTACCACAGTAACCCAATGGTATTCTTGCAATGCATCAATATTCTGCAACAATTACTGCACCGGCTTGATACTGCAACTACTGCATTACTCTAGCCAAAGCAGGTGTGAACTGAGGACAAGCAAAGCCATTCATCAGTGGTGACAGGTTCCTCAGAGTGTGAACCTGACAGAACATTCCTGGAAACACCTTACACCGCTGACTGCCAACGTCTTTACGTTGCTGTCAGAATAACCCGTGTGCCTAACGGAACCGAGCAACATTTCTATTTATTGATTTAGATTTATTGAGTTATTGATTTCTATTTATTGATGTTTTTTAAAAACATCAGTGGTGATGTTAGTTGAAGCTAATGACATTTCCTAATACTGCACATGCTTAATTAAGATGAATAGGCACAATGTTTCCTAATGGCATAGACTAGCTTTCACACAGACTGGAGCGGTGGCTTGGTTTGTGAAGTCTGCTTTGATCCTGCCTGTGTCAGATGCATTAACCCCCCTGTAGACAGAAAGCAAAGGTACAAATCCCTATAACTTGAAACAGGTGTGAGCCGGCAGTGGGGGGGGGGGGGGGGGGTGGGGGGGGGTCTGACTCCTCACTGTCACAGACCCAGACATTTGGATTAGATAGAAGAGGATTATTAAAGAAGCCTCAGCCTGGATCTATAGACGTTCTCTACACAGCAGGGAGACTGGTAGAAGATAATAATATTAATAGCAATAATAGGAAGAATACTAACAGGATAAAGAGGAACAACAACTCTATCAATATCAAACATAATATAGTAATAATACTGCTACTAATACTACTACAACTACTAATACTACTACTAATAATAATAATAATAATAATAATAATTTTTTAAAGATACTGAAAGAACTGACTGGGCCCCAATGCGTGCATTCCTTCCTATCTGTTAGACACTCTTATCTGCCAGTGATAGAGGTGCTGACTGCGAGATGCGCGTTGGGCTTTTCAGTAACATCAACACATTCCAGCTGGCATTCCTCCCAGCCAGAGAAAAACACAGCCGTCCTGATAAGAGAAAGGGCAATCAAAACCCTGCCTAACCAAACAAATACTTTCCCTTCCTGCTCTGGACGGATGTAATTCCCTCTGCGTGGTCGTGGGTATATTTTCATGACCCCCCGCCCCCTCGTGCCTCTAAAGCCTGTTTAGAAAGCTCGGTCTTTAATGGCTCCACCTCTTTATTCAGTGGCTGCAGTGAGACATGGAGCTGGCAGGGAAGCCGGGGAGTTTCTCCTCGCTGCTCTGCAAAGGAACCCCAATCCTGCCCTTCATCTCCAGACATTCAGTCCTTGGCCTCTCTCCATCTCAAGAACAGGCTGCCAATTCTGACAAACTGTTAAGCGGTTCTGTGATGAATGGTCCACTGGGGGCTAAGATCAGACCACCAAGCTCATTTCATCCATCACCTGAGCTGGATCCAAATGCACGCCCCCAGGGGTGAAAGGCACAAGTGGCTGGAGAATTAGACAGCTGTGCCGCCTACCCCCTCCATCTCCATCTCTTTGAGCATTAGAGAATGCTCAATATCCTGGGCTTTGCGATCAGCCTATCTCAAAGTTCTATCTGAGTGGAGTTCAGTTCTGAGCCGTCTACCTCAGTCCCTTAGGAAAGGCTCACCGTGGGCAGCTGGCTAATTTCCTCCCTTAATCGAAGTGGTTACGGTGTTTTGAATAATCAGAAAGCCTAATCAGGAAAGAATTCCCCGTTCCGGTAGGTTTGAGAGAGTGCAGGGTTTGAGAGAGGACTTATCGCTGATCTGTAATCTCCATTTCTAAATCTCCCCCTTCAAAAGCAGAGAATGCTGCGGTAATGTGAAGCACCTGTCTGGGGGAAGTATTTAGTGAAAAGCCTATTGATAATGGACACAGTCTCTCATACACACACATACAAGTCTCTACTGCTTCATTCTCATGGGCTGAGGTCTTGAACTGGTGCTTTGCAGCTTCAGCTAGACCTCAAACACTGAGTTATTACCACCCCCATTTCGAAGCCATCTAAGGGTATGTGTCAACAACTGGCTGCCCTTTTAAAAGTCCCCCATAGTAATAGCACAGCAAAGTGTAACAAAGCACAGTGAAAGCATGGTGAAGCACAGGCAAGCGTAGAAAAGCCCAGAGAGGCATGGTAAAGCATATCTAAAAAAAACATGGCACGCCATGGTAAACTATGGTAAATGAATAGTGAAACCAGGGGAAGAATTGCAGAATTACTGTGCAGATTTACTGTGAACTCCTATAAGGGTGGTGATTGCCATTGTACACGTGCTATTGGTTTCTCCCAAGTGATCTAGATAAAAATTTGACGCCTCTCAAAATACCATGCTCCCAGCCACTGGTCCAGATTGGAACTGCCACAGTGAGAGAGGTCAGTGACAGCTGGGTAGTGGCTGGCAGGTTATGATGATGACGATGATAAGGGTATTAGCACAGTGTATAGACAGAAGGTGGTCAGTCAACAATTAAACATTGAGTCTAATTGTTAGTGGACTAACATAATGGGATGCTTACTGGCCATGTCTACAAAGCAGGTAGCAGGGCACTAGAAAGCTGGAACTTGGGAATGGGAAAAATGGGCAAAGAATGGGTTGAGCAAAAATACAGTGTTGCTATAAAACTACCCGTTTTATAACACTGAGGTTCTGTTTTTATTTTTTTTGCCTTTTTTTTTGCAAAAATGGAAGCACGTCTTTACCAAATATATATCTATCTCTTGGGATTTTGACATTTATCTGGCTGCCTAATTAGGAAGGTGAATCTGAATCACGCAAGGAACCATTGCAGATTTGCAACAGCAGAAACCCGATGCTGCTCAGAGAGGGTCTATCAGCGCTCCCATGCCTCTTTCGGGGGACTGTTTTCACTTGACAGCCTCTTGGCACCGCACACTGAACTAGCTGATACTGTGCCCCCAGACACCAGATTGTCTCTATTATCCATGCAACGCAGACCTCTCACTCAATATAAATGAGGGTCTTGTTTGTTTTTTCTTTGGGAATCACTTTCAGTGCAGAAAATGGGTTATTGGGCCGTGTGACCTGCCCGCCCTCTTTCTCATGCTCTCTGCTCCAATCCTGGCTCAGATATAGAAGTGCTAAGCACTCCACCCTTACACTTAGGCTCTGTGGTCTAACTCCATCGTGGATATTAGCCTGCCACGCATTCCAATAAGCTCTGACAATGAGATAATGCTACAGTATCCCCTTCCTTCATTCCCAGGCTCCCTGCTTGCAATATTGCCTCTTCTTCCACACCACTCTGTTGATCGCTGGGAATTACAGCCCCCAAAAATGATTTTAAACAACTTGGATTTTATCGACGGTTCGGACCTCATTATCTCAGCATCGGTTGGCTGCTGGGAAGATGGTGGCTTGCCAATTTATCGCCCTGTAAAGTTGCTGGGTGTCGGATGAAGAGCTCTGAACCCAAACAACTGTAATGTTTCCTGATGTGCAATTACCGCTGTGGATAATTGCTTCCTCCACCTGGGCTTCTCCTCCCACACGCCTCCTCCTGTTACCAGCATCGCTCCCCCTTGCAGACCTGCCGCTGGGGCGGAGGGACTCAGAGCCAGCAACTCTGTCTCCAAAATGAAAAGTGCTTTTGAAAACACATTGCAACTGCTGTGTTTAGCCAGGTGACCAAAAAAATGACTCAAACCAGACCTGAAAGTTGTGCTTCCAGCTTGACCTCTGTGCATGTGATTTCGTTCACACTTTGATGGTTAATATTTTATAACATCTGTAACTTTAAACATTCAAACACAGATTCAGAGTCAAATAACAAAAAAACCTCCAAGGTCAGTATACTGATCATGTCTGTTATAAAGTCTTCATCCCTGACATCAGCAAGCTTCTAACGAGTCAACGAGAGTTACTGACTTTTAATAAAACTACAAACTATCAATTACTACAAGTCAGGTTTGATTTCAATACCTCTCGGCACACATTTACAGAATCAAACTTACAGAATCAAACAGTAAAACAGGGAAAGAAGAAAAAAGTTAAGTTACCAAACCTTAGAAACCAGTTTAAATGTATTGGAGCCTTGTGTAATTGTACTGTATATACATTTCTGTGTCCATGCTGTATACATGTTGGATTTGCTCAGTGTTCTTCCTGGGTAATTGGTTCATATTTCTCTTCTTCTGTATTACAGAGATGTAATATATTTTTACCCTCAGGCCCATGTTCACCACACACCCCTCACTAATAGGAGGGCTGGTTTCCTGCTGCATTACAGCTCTCTACATTCTGTTTACATTGGGCCTGTGCCATCCTGGGCATTGTCAAGCCTTTGAAAGTAAACAACATCACAGCTGCTAAATTCCCCATCTCTTTGGGAGAGATTTTGACATAAGACCCTAACTTTCACAGGTTTTTCTAATTCTTAGTATTTCAAACCTCTGATCTTCTTAATTGGACTGAAAAAAAGGGGGTGATACAAGGCCATTTTTCAACCCCAGAGGCGGTTTCCGAACACAAAGCTCGCTCCACTGAATTTGCTGGCTCACAGATACACAGAGCGGGACCAAGTCCTCTGCAATGATCTGTCAGGCTCCCCCATTTTCAATTTACAGAAACTGTCTTCAACCCCCCCCCCCCCCCCCCTCCAAATAAAGCACAGGGCCTCTTTCAAGACACACATGCTGCGCGCATATCTTCAAGCTGTAGCACCCGCAGTCTGTACTCCACATATCGACTTCTGTTGAAAGGGCATTCCTGATAGTTTGCATATGCTGCCCTCAATTAGAGGTCTCTTCGCAGAGGTTAGTGTTAACTACGGTTTACTGTTGAACCCAAAATATGAAGGCATTGACTCGGAGACTGGCGAGGGCCTTGGAACAATTAGTTCCGGATCTGTTCAGTGTTTTATATTTTGTCTTTAAGTGGCACAGAATTGGGAGGCTTGCTTGGAAGTTTTTGGTTCAAATCTGCAGAGCTTTTTGCTTTTGTTAGTGGGTCTAAGGCACGGATGCACAGATCTGGTCTTTGAGGTCTGGAGTCCTCCAGGTTTTATAGGCATCATTAAATAATGAACTGATTAAGACTTGGAAGGAGGTTAAATTGGTTCAATTAAGTAATTCAGGGTCCAGATGGAACAAAGGCCAGGAGGGCTCCAGACCCTGTTCTAGGGAGGAAAACACACACACGCAGCAAAACCACCGGGACGATTGCAAAACACACACACGCAGCAAAACCACCGGGACGACTGCAAAACACACACACGCAGCAAAACCACCGGGACGACTGCAAAACACACACACGCAGCAAAACCACCGGGACGACTGCAAAACACACACACACAGCAAAACCACCGGGACGACTGCAAAACACACACACACAGCAAAACCACCGGGACGACTGCAAAACACACACACGCAGCAAAACCACTGGGACGACTGCAAAACACACACACGCAGCAAAACCACCGGGACGACTGCAAAACACACACACGCAGCAAAACCACCGGGACGACTGCAAAACACACACACGCAGCAAAACCACCGGGACGACTGCAAAACACACACACGCAGCAAAACCACCGGGACGACTGCAAAACACACACACGCAGCAAAACCACCGGGACGACTGCAAAACACACACACGCAGCAAAACCACTGGGACGACTGCAAAACACACACACGCAGCAAAACCACCGGGACGACTGCAAAACACACACACGCAGCAAAACCACCGGGACGACTGCAAAACACACACACGCAGCAAAACCACCGGGACGACTGCAAAACACACACACGCAGCAAAACCACCGGGACGACTGCAAAACACACACACGCAGCAAAACCACCGGGACAACTGCAAAACACACACACGCAGCAAAACCACCGGGACAACTGCAAAACACACACACGCAGCAAAACCACTGGGACGACTGCAAAACACACACACGCAGCAAAACCACCGGGACGACTGCAAAACACACACACGCAGCAAAACCACCGGGACGACTGCAAAACACACACACGCAGCAAAACCACCGGGAAGACTGCAAAACGAAGAAACAAATGTAAAAACTGTCATTTTCTTTGATGCAGATGTTTATTAGCTATGTGCTGCAATATATTCTAGCATCTGTTGCAATATATTGCAGCACATAGCTAATAAACTTTTAAAAAATAGCAATGAGATATGTTACAATATGCTGTATTCAAAACTTATTTTGGGTACCTATGAAATTGTTGGGAAATATCATATTCGTTTCCATGGGGTTTGGAATAGTGCCTGTAATATCTCTCTTTGCAATACAAGGAACTCATGCCATTTGAATGCAGTCGAGTAGTCAATGATTTCAGGTCCCGCCAGCAGGGGGCACAGGGATGTCAGGCTACTGCAGTATCTTCCTTTCACCTCTGGAAGCATGAGTTCTGCTTAGGTCACAAGGAACAACACATCAGTGCGGTGGACATCACAACACACACACACACACACGCACACACACACGCATGCACACTGACACACGCACACACACACACACACACACACGCACGCATGCACTGACATACACACACGCACACACACACACACTGACACACATGCACACACACACGCACACACACACACACACACACGCACACACACTGACACACATGCACACACACGCACACACACACACATACACACACGCACACACACTGACACACACGCACACACACACACACACGCACACACACATACACATCCAGCACAACTGGCAGCAATGGGAAAACTTTGCAGGCAGTTTCAGAATGTGATGCCAAGGATGTGATGCTGGACCTGGGTGCTGAACTGCTCCCCTTACCCCTAAGAGGGTGGTCCCTCCAGGGCGAGCTGGAGAGATGCTTGCTGGGTCACTTTGCTGCTCATGTGGATAAAGAGAGAAGGTTTCAGTCTCCAGCACAGCCAGTCATAAGCACTGGAATTCATCAACAAAAATGAAATTCACATTTAGGCAAATAACCCAAAACGCAACCCAGCGAAGCAGCTATTCCATGCCCCGGGCCCAGCGTGCATCATATCTCAAAGTAAATGGCACTATAAATCATTCCCATGTTAGGAGCGAGGCTCAGGGTTAGCAGGCTCACATATGGAAGTGTTTAGTGTAATCCTGATAGGGCTGGAGGGCACCGCATATTCTTTATTCCTTATTGCCAGCCAGGAGAGGCTCAGCTCCAGCACAATGCTCAGCTGCTGGAGAAAGGAACCCACAGCTCACTCCACACACCACATAGGAGCACCTTCAGAGTCAGGGAGAGAATCCAGGACGCTTTCTATTATATTAAGAGGTCAGGCTTTAAAGCGACAGTACTCATTTACATGTATCCTCTGTTCAGCTGAGGGAACACAAATTCACTTTTTCAGCCACAGTGGCTTGAAACCTGGTTCCAGGAGACCAGGAGACCTAGTTTGAAAGCTGTATCAAACCCCAAGTCTCCCCTGGTTTGCTGCCATTTAGTGGCCTGAAACCATGTTGTACACCACAGATTGGCTTGGTGCTCCTTCGGCTTAACATACACACAATGTCTGACTTGTTAACTTCCGATTGCTACCTTTATTGGGATACATTCGTTCTCAGTGGAAGGGAATGTACCTGTTGCCGTTACCCCCATTATAATACCTGTGGATTAAAAGGATCTGCATTACCAAAGCCTCACACTAGGCGGCAGCACATCTGCAAAAAAAGAAGAGAAAATCAATGTACTGCAGGAGCTGCTTGTTGTTCTGCAAGGAGGAACACACTGCAGTTTTCAAAGGGGTTTCTGGCAAGACGATTCTGCAGCCCCTACTCGGGACTGCGTCAGGTCATGTTGGTAACGTTATCCTAGTTTTACGCTTTAGACTGCCATTGCTGATATCATCGACCAATGAACCGTTCATCTGTGACAGTAAATGAATGGCTGACCAACACGCATATACTGATGTATCATCCCATTGGAATAGCAACAATTGATTTACTGATAAAAGCAGCATTTATAATAATAATAATAATAATAATAATAATAATAATAATAATAATAATAATAATAACACCGCACAGAAGAAACCGTTACAGTGTTATATTTTGGGTTTGCTAATAATATTACTATTTTCACCAACTAGAAACAAAGACTATTTTTCCCTGGTTTTGAAATCCAACACATTATAAAATAAAACCCGCACGAATCGAAGGTGAGCTCATATTTGTCATTAGTTTGGCTGGTCAATGACTGATCTCAGTTTATATCAGCAGCGTGCTTATTTGGTGCTATTGATGTGGTGCTTATCGGGATGAGTGCCTGGGCGCGTTATCTTTCCAGAAGCCGTCTATGGAGCTGCACCGGCCGGGTTATATCGCACATGTCAAACAGCCGGTGTTTGTTTGTCCCCCTAAACTCGCTAGCGTGTGAAACAACTCAAAGGATGCGGATTCCGATAATACCGGGAACACGTGACGCAGACAAGGACTACATCGCGCGTGTTAGAAGCAGGTTCTAATACCAGACCTCCAGGCATACAAAAGAGCGTCCAGTTGGGTTTCTAGTATGGTGTCTTATTGACTTCATTCAATGCCAAACCCCAATATTGAAGGAGTGTCCCGTCCCTTCATGCTATTGGTGTGGGCTGGCTCTTAATTCAACAGAATAAGGATGTATTATAGTTTAATTAATACAAAATCAGAAAATACATGATATTGGTTGACAATCGCCATAAATCTCAAATCCTAAAACTTTATAGGTTAACCGCTAAATCAAGCACTCCACAAGTAGTTTCACAGTAAGATTAGTTCTAGCCTGTAGTGCCTTGCTGTGCTTGAATTAAGAAACATGAGCCCTGGCATGATAATGGATTTACCGTGTGGAAACATATACACGAGTAGCGTACATATCAAATACGAATGTGTGTCATACTTTCCCATATATTTGAAATACATATTTAACAAGATGATTATATCGAGCTTTATGGAAAATATGTTTCAACAGCATGTTCCCACAATATAACCCTTTTCAATTGTATTAGTGTGTATATAAATACGTGTGTGTGTGTGTGTGTGTGTGTGTGTGTGTGTGTGTGTGCATAAAGTCTATTGTTTGACAAAACAGCAAAACTTGTCGACTCCCCGTACAAGCTTCTCAAACTCTCTTTCGAGTAAAAAAAAGTTTCTGCCCCTAGCGATGTAGTGACGTCACCAGAGCAGCAGCCAATAAGAGCCGCGAGTGGAGAATTTGGGGGGTTGGAATAGGTATGCGGGTTTCTTGTGATACTAGTTTACACACACACGCTGCAGGGTTGGGGATGGTATGTCAGCACAGATGTGTTCAAAGAGCTCTCGTTATTTATTCGGTGTGGTGCTAATCAGTGGACCAGGAGGAATAAACTAAGCGGGTTTGCAGCTGGATTTCACATCGGCTCTCTGTGAATTCGTGGAGCCTCGGAACCTGTGATTATTTTACAATTTATACTGTACTTGTGAAATTGACTTTTATCAGGTTTGTGTTACAAAAAAAAAAAGACAAAACGGAAAAAAGATAATTCAGCGTCCTTACAGGCGGGCACGCTGATGAAGTCCTTTCAAATCAGCTAAAGTTTTTTTTATTTTTTTATTTTTTGTTAATCATTTGCCTCTGTTATTTCTTGATATCTATATTCTTCGCTGGCTGGCTCGTTTAATATCTTGGATCAATGTTACAAAAACAACAAGACAAACCGAGGGGATAGAGGTTTCTTTTTTAATGAAGGCATCGAGCCGTCTGGTTTATGCGTGCAATTAGAATTGTATGTGATCTGTCTATGTAGGTGAAAGTACAATCTGAGGATTTCACGCTGTGAGTGGATTTTACAGCCCCCGCGAAAGGAAAGGTGCGGTTCTGTTTCGCCTCGCCTGTCTGTCCGTCGGGAGAGAGATTCCCTCACTTGTTAGCTGGCGATCGCAGGGGGTACCATGTCGCTGCCCAGAGTACAGGAGCGGTGGGCACCGTGCCTCGGACGGACCCTGCTGCTGTGTGGATTACTCTTTTCGATAGTTGTGGATGGATGCCCCTCTAAATGTAGCTGCTCCGGACCCAATGTGGATTGCCACGGCCAGGGCTTCAAGTCCGTCCCCAGGGGCATTCCACGGAACGCGGAGAGACTGTAAGTACCCCGGGCTATACTGCGCTAAGTGATCTCGTTTCAGCACATGTCGGTTTCTGACTCCATTGTGCGATATAATGTCGCTGCTACAGGTTGTTTCCACATGTTATCTATTACAGATGGTTATTCTGCTACGACTTGGAGCTGACATTTAGATAGTTTCCACCTGTCTCGGTGTGATTATGGGTTGGGTTACTGTGCGGCATGTCCGGCGTGTGACATCAGTATGATCTGTATCAGGTATGCTAGTAGTTGTATGATAATGCAACAGGTAAATAATAAGTAAATGCATATATAAATAAGAGTGCATTGCCCGCATAAGAAAACGACTATTGAATATGAATACTTTTGCTTTGCAGAGATGTGTTAAAATTCTAGTGTCCCTGTCAAATCGACGCAGTGGAAAATGTATGGTTGCATGTACTGTAGGTATTTATTTGCATGCAATCAGCAGCGCAATGACGTCATCTAGTCCAGTGTTTGTGGCCGTCCAGCAGTGCCCGGAATTGGTCTGTGAAAGTACACTGAGCTGGCCAGCTCGCCTTTCCTACCCTATTGGAATCCCTGTGTAGTTTGAAGTTACCCACCAGAGATCGTGTAATACAGCTCCATGCCCGCGGTGTCCACTGGAAGCGACACTGTGTTTATTAGAATATGGAACCGCGTTGTTCAGCGTTCTGCACTCATGTAGTCGCGTACGGTTATGCACTGCGCAATGCATTTCATTTCAGTTTATATACAACAGCAAAGCGGATAACGGGTCACGTTGAGACACCTAGGATTTCCAGAGCTGTTAAATACACGCGCCGCTCCCAAGAAAAAACTCGTCGTGTTTAATATGATGAAGTTATAATCTCAAAGCAGCTTTATTTACTCGGGGTTTCTGATCAGCCACATGTGCTAAATATTACAATATTATATACACATGAAAAGTGATCCGTTTAGTTCAGCAATGCACTGTAATAATAATAATAATAATAATAATAATAATAATAATAATAATAATAATAATAATAATAATAATTTAGTAGTAGGTATTATTAATATTATTTAAAGATTATGATTTCCATTACATGAGAGTAGATGTTAAAACTTCATGCTGATTTGAACTAGGCTCTCTTTCCTGGTTTTACTATGAGCTTGATTAGACAGAGTGTATAGGTAACAAACTTATTTAACTCATAGTTATGATGGATGGATCAAACTGCTGTGCAATGGGAGTCTTATTTCATCCCTGCACTGTGAAGGAGTTGTGGGTATCCTGTGCAATGGGATCAAATAGTATGTCAGATAGAAATGAACCAAACTTCTCATCCTGAACTGTTTCTAAACATTACAGTGATTCAGTAACACTGCGCACAGTGATTCAGTAACACTGCACACAGTGATTCAGTAACATTGCACACAGTGATTCAGTAACACTGCACACAGTGATTCAGTAACATTGCACACAGTGATTCGGTAACACTGCGCACAGTGATTCAGTAACATTGCACACAGTGATTCGGTAACACTGCGCACAGTGATTCAGTAACATTGCACACAGTGATTCGGTAACACTGCACACAGTGATTCAGTAACATTGCACACAGTGATTCGGTAACACTGCGCACAGTGATTCAGTAACATTGCACACAGTGATTCGGTAACACTGCGCACAGTGATTCGGTAACATTGCACACAGTGATTCGGTAACACTGCGCACAGTGATTCGGTAACATTGCACACAGTGATTCGGTAACACTGCGCACAGTGATTCGGTAACACTGCGCACAGTGATTCGGTAACATTGCACACAGTGATTCAGTAGCATTGTGCATGGTGATTCAGTAGCATTGTGCATGGTGATTCAGTAACACTGCACACAGTGATTCAGTAGCACTGTGCATGGTGATTCAGTAGCATTGTGCATGGTGATTCAGTAGCATTGTGCATGGTGATTCAGTAGCACTGTGCATGGTGATTCAGTAGCACTGTGCATGGTGATTCAGTAGCATTGTGCATGGTGATTCAGTAGCACTGTGCATGGTGATTCAGTAGCACTGTGCATGGTGATTCAGTAGCACTGTGCATGGTGATTCAGTAGCATTGTGCATGGTGATTCAGTAGCATTGTGCATGGTGATTCAGTAGCACTGTGCATGGTGATTCAGGAGCACTGTGCATGGTGATTCAGTAGCACTGTGCATGGTGATTCAGTAGCATTGTGCATGGTGATTCAGTAGCACTGCACACAGTGATTCAGTAACATTGCACACAGTGATTCAGTAACACTGTGCATGGTGATTCAGGAGGGGTGATCATCACAGGATTTAGGGGAGCTAAGAGGGCAATGCGATGGGATCTTGATTACATTATGGTAGCTGACGTAACTGAATGGGGTTAACCGCGGCTGAATAGTTTGAGAAAAATAAATAAATACATAAATAAATGATTCTGGATTATTATTTCTTTCAATTCAATTAAGTGAAAGGTCATGGGTGCCAGAGCCGTGGGGGCTAGTTGACCCTGCAGACCCCCAGGACCATGTAGGGGGTCCGATAGAGAAATAAACAAACAGAGGGAGCCAGGCTCCTGGTGAACGGTGTTTATAGTTTTAAATAATATTTGACTTTCCCGACAGCGGGAACTGTTCGCAGTGGACTAACAAAAGGGAAATAATAATAAAAAAATAATAAATAAAAAGCAGTTGACAGGAGCAAAGACAGCAAAGTGAAGAACAGTTGTAGTGTCCAGTGCACTGGGAATGATGACAAGTCTGTTTCATAACGACACACATTGGCTGCTGCTGTATAAGCACACCGCACCTGCTTTCAGTGCCTGTTGGGATTGTTTTTTTTGTTTGTTACAGTGTTTTTATTTTCACAGTGTTCTAATGCATTTCTTACTGTTATGAATCGAGCCCCAATCACTATCTTCAGAGAGGCCAGTGTCTTGCTAATCCAGTACTGCGCTGTGCAGTGTGAATATTTCACCCTGGCCATTGTGTTTACAGCACAGTACAGTGCCTCTACTGGCTGTCATTGATCAATGAGATTAAGCAATCTCCTTCAGTGTGCACAACTGAAGCATGACTGCGGGCGCAGTTGGTACTTCTTAAACTCTCAACCAAAAATATAATGTAAAGTGACCTTTCATCACTGGAAATGAAGTCTCAGTTATACCCCCTTGTACTATAAACAAGAATGGATGGATTTGACCTTCAGCCTTTTTCCAAAAAAGTTAAGAATGATTTGTCTGTTACTTATTTAACTGTAAAATCACACACACTCCTGAAAAGCTCTTTAAGATTTCAACGTGTAAATGTGTGTGTGTGTGTCTGAAATAGTTAAGTGTCCACACAGTAGTGCCATGTAACACCATGCTGGGAGTGGGGAGCTGGGTAAGAATCAGCTCTGAGTGTGAAGTGAGCCTGACTGAGCCACCAACAGCACTCGCGTTCCTTGGCGCTTATCCATCAGTGCTGGTCAAGCTCAATATTGCATTGACGGCAGTGCGCAAATACATTTACCACATTCATTCACTTATTTATTTATTTTCCTATGTCCTTGGTAATGCACAAAGAGTTGTCTGAGCACAGCACAAAAAAAAACATTTTGCTCCAAGGAAATGCATTGGTTCCAAGACGGATGGGGCCTGCAATCCAAAACGCATTCTTAAAGAGCCTTTCATGGCAGGCCTCTAAAGGAGCTTTTACTTTAGACCACAACATCAAAGGGGAGCTCTGGCACACAGAAAGGTCCACTCTTTGGAAACGTTTAGAAAAGGGGCCCAAGTCGGACGTCCTAGGAAAAGGCTATTCCCAAATATTTGGTTCACAATAACACAGATTCCTTCCAAGCATAGGCGGCAGGTTAAACGCTAGAGCCGCTTGCGGACTGGGAGCAGACCCAGTCGCTGCTAAACGGCACGGGCCCCCGATGCACCGTTCAGGGGTGCGCTGGAGCTGGAGCGAGGCTGGGATATCTCCACACAGAGCTGATTCTTTTCCATGCCCGGGAATGGGAATGCAACGTCAAGCTTGCTCTTTGTTTAGGTTTTGAACTGGTAATAAAAGCAGAGGGCTGCGTTTGATCTCTCTGGGATGTAAACTGTCTTCTCTGTGGGTCAGCTGTGGGGTTCGGGTTTATAGCTTCTCCGCAGAGTAAGCAAGCTCTCAGGGTTTGGCAGGTTGACATGCCTTCTGTGCAGTACACGCAGCGAGCATTTGGACAGGAGCTTTTCATTTCATTTATTTGTTTTGATTTGCTGTCCTTTTTTGCTCTCTTGATTTCTTTCTGATGGTATAAATCTTTGTCACTCGTTTAGTTGGTTGTTTTTGTTACACACACATTTCCAGCCAGTTCCTTGCCCTTGTCAGGAAATTAGCCCTGTTTTTGGAAATGATAGCCCCTTTTTTGGAAGTTAGCCCCCTGTTTGTGATAATGTTGCCACTAGTTCCAATAAGGAAAATGGATTTTCGTTTTGTGGTTATCGCTTCCTTAAGCGAATATGGGTCTGGAACAAAAAAAACAAAAACACATCCAAGAATGGTGTGAAGCCAGCGAGTAGTTTCTGTTTTTCCCCTGACAGTCCTGATGGGTTTTGCAGGTTGTGCCCCCTCCACACAACAATGAATCGGACCCTGACAGATCCCAGAGGCTGTATGTTTCACACATGGGCTTCTTCTTCACTTTACAAGCATGTGGGAGATGAAAGGCACAAAGGGAGATCTTTTATTTTGTGAAAGTTGCGGTTTGGTAATAAACTCTGTTATTTGATCTCGGGAGAGTGCAAATTAAGCAGCGTTCCAGCAGGAAATAACAGGACGAGTCAGAAATCATGAAAATGATATTAAAACAAGAAAGAAACACTGCGGTAGGGAGAGATTGAGGGAGCGAGGGCCAGGGCAGGCTGCAGGAGATAAGAACTTCACTGCCCTTTATCCCACAGTAAAAGCACAGCTTACCATCGTAAAAGCATAGCAAAGTGTAAGTAAGCATTGTAAAGAATATTACAGAAACATGGCTAACATGGTAAACTACGTTCCCTGCATAGTATTACTGTGGGAAAAGCTGGAAAAAATGGAAAAATGACCATAGAGTATTATAACCGTAAACTTTCATAAGGGTGAACAGAGGTCGCGTAAACGCAAAATAAATCCATTGGACGGAAAAATAGTTTGTCTTGTGTTCACGGGACGCACAGAATGGGAAAGGGACGCAGACCTGCATATTCACAGTAATCGATTACACTGCAGCAAAATGACTGTGAACAAAAACTGTTCTGCAATACAACAGCATTGATTAAGGTACACTCCAGTCCTGTAGGTGGCAGCAATGAGCCTCATATTTGGCTTTGCCAGCAATATTAAGGATATTTAATTTTAGGCCCTGACCACACCACATAACCGATCTCGTACTCAAAAACGTTTTAATTAATCCAGCTCAAGCTTTAGCGTCCACACAGAAGTACCGTTTCATGTTTAGTCGGGTGTAATGCGCACACACACTAATGCTATTAGAATAGTTCGACCACATGGCAATGATACACAATGGGCAGTGCAAGTGAGTGAGGCTATATATATAAAAAGAAAGTGCTGTACTTAAAAAATCATTGTGATTAAGTTAATACAGTTCCATCCATTTTCTGCCAATTGCTAATTGAATTTGCTTCTTTGGATCTGCTCAGATTTTCTGATGGGAGTGTTTAAAGTCAAGGATGCATAAAAGGGGAAAAAGCTTGCCCTTGACCCTGTGGCACAAACAAACATCTGTGAGCTCTTATGTTGCACTGTAATTGGTTGTATGTGTGTTTCCTGTTTTCACAACTAGCCAGGGAGATCCAGTTGAGCCAATGCGCTAATGGAGGCATTCTTATCAATTGTAGCAACCGTGACTCATTCTTCTAAGTAGCTGTGATTGGCAACAGATGCTCGGCAGTGTCTGAGGAGGTGAGAGAGCCTCGTGTATTGTGTTGTACAGAATTACCTGCACAGGTAATTACTCATTAGACATCAATGCAGGCTCACTGGTCATCTAGATCTGCAGTATTTAAACCTAGTATTTCAATCTGAATTATATTCTGTTGTATGTGGTAGCAGATTGCCAGCACTGTCACGGCATGTGGTCCTTGTTGGCTTTATCTGTTTCTTTTTTTTAAAAGGAAGTCTGGCACAGCACCCTCTTGAACACCTGGGTGCTCCCGTGATGGTGATGTCAGCCTATTACAGATTCGGCCCCTCACAGATCTGGCTTGCCAATGCAGAAAACACTGAAGCAGAGGATACGGAACTGCATGTAGAATTATTACCCAAAATGTTAGCTACTTGAAAAGCTATGACACAGTATTAATACTGTATGAATTGCCTAGCTGTGCCTGTTTGATCAAGTCAAGGATTGTTTTACTGTAGGAAATATAGGAAAAATAAGGGGCATTGGAGTGAGAATGAAAAGATAGTGAATCAGACCAGTTATTGAGTTTTGTAAACCTGACTTGTATCCAGTTCAAAGAACCCAAAAGCCTTTATTGTGATTGTAAGATTCTAGCGGATCATCACGTGCGTGGATGCTCTTGTGTTTAATTGTGGAAAAGGCGTTGTGATTGGTTGATTTTTTTCACTGCACATTGAAAGGCTGTAGTGAGATTTCCTTATCCTGGAAGAGCTGTCCCATGTCGGCTTCCAATGTGTGTTTAATTAACGAGCTTGAAGAGCCAGGCACAGCGCGGGTGGAAGCCCTTTGAAATCCAATACAGCTTTAAATCAGGTTTCTAAATGTTTATGTACATTATGAGAAACACACTGAGCCCGCTCGGCAAGGAGCTGGAGCTTGGCATCTCCTTTAACTTTAACCCTTGCTGTTTTTGATTTGAACAAACCGAAGCTTACGCAGCAGCAGCGATTCAGGAGCGATGCAAACGGGCTAGAAATTGAGAGCCTGTGCAAAGGGGTTTAATGTAAAACGCTGCTTTGGCTGATGTATATGTGTTCAAACTGCCGTGGCAGTCATTGTGTGTCACGCTGGCTGATACCTTGGGTAATGAGGTGATTCAGGACTGGTGCCCCTCTTAGCAACAGCAAGTTAGTACAGGGTAGCTCCCATTGCCATTGCTGAACATTATTTACCAAACCGTGTAGTATGTGAGATAAGAGGCTGGTTCGAGCAGAGAGACTGAGAGGCTGGATAGCCCATTGAGAAGTGCTGTGAGTCTGGGAGGCAGTGTGGTTTAATGGGCTGAAGTTATCTGTGGCAAGCGAATAGAGCTGAGGACCTGGGAGGCTGATTGGCAACCACTTACAACCAGATTGGGCCTATTTATTATGTTATTCCCAATGTGTCTGGAAGGGAATACCATGTTCTAATCTTTAAATGAGACCTTACAAACCTCACAGTCCTCCCAGGCTACGCATTGCATTGCACATGCTCTTAACAGGTTTATTAAACAAAGTGACACTGACTTGGCAGGTGCAATTCATTAGAGTGACGATCCTCTATTACATTGATCACACTCAGCACCACTAATGTGGGTCGACCAGGGCTGAAACCAAGCTGTTTGTAATGTTGCTGTACCAAGGCACCTCAGTGCATGCTAAGTTGGGGCTGCCCACCAAGAGACATTTGAAACCTGGTTGTTTTTCAGCCGATGCTGACTGAAATGTTTGTACCACTTGGCTTGGATTCATGTACTTCTGTCTTTGAATTGAGTATGGTTGAGTAGTTCAAGTTTTTGGTACTTGTAAGTTGATTGGTAGGCTGTTGAAAGGCATCATTACGAGTGGCTTCCTATGAAGAACACTCTAAAGATGAACGCAGATGGATTTATCTTCTGTTTCTCCTCTCGGCTGCTCTGTGGGGCTGGGTGATTGGAGGCATGCTGTATTATAAGCCCTGCTTCTTTCCTCTGTGGCAGGCTGCAGAGAGCAAGCAGAGTACAAACTGCATTCCAGGTATCGTTCCCTCCAGCACCACACAAGCGTGGCTCAGCTGTCTGAGTATTCACAACATCATGACTGACAAAGCACCCATTCAAATGTGAGACAATGTGCTCAAGACAATGACCAGGTCATTAGATCCACTGCTGCCACACAGGGCCACTGGAAGACAGGTTCAGGTTAGATTATTGGTTGCATTCTTTAGTTCTACTGCAGAATTATGCAGGTACCATAGTTTTTGATTTTGAGTTTCTAACCTGACTGTCACAATTCTCCTCTCTGTTTTTAGAGACCTGGACCGAAATAACATCACCCGGATCACTAAAGTGGACTTCGCTGGAGTAAAGAACCTGCGGGTTTTGTAAGTATTTGTCTTTCCCCCTGTGAGTGTGATGCTCTACAGGTCTTGTAAAAGGTCTGGTTTTAAATACGGTGTGACCACAGGGAGGGTTCAGTTTGGGAGGGGTGCATGCCTGCTTTAACTGTGGCTCCTAAGTGTGAGGAGCCTGTAATCTTCTAAATCAGGAGTGGTCAAAACTGAGCCTTCCACTCCTGGTCTTTGTTCAAACCCTGTTCTAAATTGTTTCATTGATTCAATTAAACCTCCATCCAGACCCTGAAGTAATGAATGATCTCCTTTTACCTGTTAAACCGGACGGGAATGGTCCTCCGGGACTGGGATTGGACACCCCTGTACTAAGTACTGCCCATGCCACTGAACCTCCCCATTGTGGAGTCTCGTACACAGGGTCCAAGCCTCAAAGTGCAGAGGGGGTGAAATCCAGAAACCTTCACTGAAGGCATCACCCTGGTGTGGCTCACCACATGTCCGTAATCCTTATGAGCTTCACAGTTCATTCCCGTGTGGTTATTATAAAGCAATACACAGTACGTATTTATCTTTTCATTTCGTTTGCAGACTGTATTACTAAGACAGTGTTTTTCCCCTGATGTTTGTCTGTTCCCTATCACAGCTCCGCCATGGAATGGGCAAAGACAGCCTCTCACTGGAGCCAGTCGTTTATCAGCCAACTTGGCTGTAGCTTGTACTTTGAGCCTTTGTTGGAGCCGATGACATTTATAGATGGTCTCCAAAGTCTGTTTGTTTGGGTTTCTGAGCCAATCCTGTCATACCTCCTTTACAAAATAATATGAAGGAAAATTTTAGTAATGGTTGTAGACAGATTAGTATATAAACATTTGTTTAAAACAATATTTAAATTCAAAGAATTCAGCAGCTGTCACGGACTCCTCTCCAGTGAAGCAGAAGGATATCCTGTCTTCTGATTGCGGTTCACCTTGCTAGAGTAGCCAGTACTGTACACCAGGATCACAGCATACTGTAACTTGGACCCTCCCTCAAAAAATACATTGCCCCCCCCCCCATGTTCCCTATTGCATCAGAAATCTATTGGAAGAAACTCTGCTGTATCTCTTTCTCCATCTCCTTGGCTATGCTAGGAATCTCTCGCTAGCCAAGGAGATAGAGACAGAGAGATACAGCAGAGTTCTATAATGTATATACTCCCCTAAAAGAGGGTACAAGCACAGCCAAGTGCTGCAAAGCGTGAGGGGTCCGTATTTTTAAGCATGATAAAGCCATCGTAAAAACCTTGAGCAAGAACAGAAAATGCGTAGTATAAACAGGAGATTTTTTGTATATAAAAAGTGCGACACAGATGGAAAAAGAATACCAAATACTTGTGTGGTGTAGTAGCGTTGCGGACAAGGCTGGTGAGCAGCATGAAATAGCAAACCCAGACTCGGAAGACCACAATTCCGTGCTTTCGCACACTTTTATTCTTTCTCCAACCAAGCAAACAAAGAAAAAAGTATACAACTGAAAACAGCACCCAAGCTATGGCTCCCAGTCATCTCTGTCTCTCTCGCTCTCTGGCTCTCGTTGTCCGGCTCTCTGTCTCTCTCGCTCTCTGTCTCTCTCGCTCTCTGTCTCGTTGTCCGGCTCTCGCTGTCCGGCTCTCTGTCTCTCTCGCTCTCTGGCTCTCGTTGTCCGGCTCTCTGTCTCTCTCGCTCTCTGTCTCTCTCGCTCTCTGTCTCGTTGTCCGGCTCTCGCTGTCCGGCTCTCTGTCTCTCTCGCTCTCTGGCTCTCGTTGTCTGGCTCTCTCTCTCGCTCTCTGGCTCTCGCTCTCTGGCTCTCTGGCTCTCGCTCTGTGTCTCTCGCTCTCTGTCTCTCTCGCTCTCTGGCTCTCGCTCTCTGTCTCTCTCGCTCTCGCTCTCTCGCTCTCTGGCTCTCGTTGTCTGGCTCTCGCTCTCTCGCTCTCTCGCTCTCGCTCTCTCGCTCTCGCTCTCTGGCTCTGTCTCTCTGGCTCTCGCTCTCTGTCTCTCTTGCTCTCGCTCTCTCGCTCTCTCGCTCTCTGGCTCTCTGGCTCTCGCTCTCTGTCTCTCTCGCTCTCGCTCTCGCTCTCTCGCTCTCTGGCTCTCGTTGTCTGGCTCTCGCTCTCTCGCTCTCTCGCTCTCGCTCTCTCGCTCTCGCTCTCTGGCTCTCGCTCTCTGGCTCTCGCTCTCTCGCTCTCGCTCTCTCGCTCTCTCGCTCTCGCTCTCTCGCTCTCGCTCTCTGGCTCTGTCTCTCTGGCTCTCGCTCTCTGTCTCTCTCGCTCTCGCTCTCGCTCTCTCGCTCTCTGGCTCTCGTTGTCTGGCTCTCGCTCTCGCTATCTCTCTCTCTGTCTCTCTCGCTCTCTGGCTCACGTTGTCTGGCTCTCGCTCTCTCACTCTCTGGCTCTCGCTCTCTGGCTCTCGCTCTCGCTCTCTCGCTTTCTCGCTCTCTGGCTCTCGCTCTCTGGCTCTCGCTCTCTGTCTCTCTCGCTCTCGCTCTCTCGCTCTCTCGCTCTCTGGCTCTCGCTCTCTGGCTCTCGCTCTCTGTCTCTCTCGCTCTCGCTCTCTCGCTCTCTCGCTCTCTGGCTCTCGCTCTCTGGCTCTCGCTCTCTCACTCTCTGGCTCTCGCTCTCTGGCTCTCTGGCTCTCGCTCTCTGTCTCTCTCGCTCTCGCTCTCGCTCTCTCACTCTCTGGCTCTCGCTCTCTGGCTCTCGCTCTCTGTCTCTCTCGCTCTCGCTCTCTCGCTCTCTCGCTCTCTGGCTCTCGCTCTCTGTCTCTCTCGCTCTCGCTCTCGCTCTCTCGCTCTCTGGCTCTCTGGCTCTCGCTCTCTGTCTCTCTCGCTCTCGCTCTCTCACTCTCTGGCTCTCGCTCTCTGGCTCTCACTCTCTGTCTCTCTCGCTCTCTGTCTCTCTCGCTCTCGCTCTCGCTCTCTCGCTCTCTGGCTCTCATTGTCTGGCTCTCGCTCTCGCTCTCTCGCTCTCTGGCTCTCGTTGTCTGGCTCTCTCTCTCGCTCTCGCTCTCTCGCTCTCGCTCTCTCGCTCTCTGGCTCTCTGGCTCTCGCTCTCTGTCTCTCTCGCTCTCGCTCTCTCGCTCTCTGGCTCTCGTTGTCTGGCTCTCGCTCTCGCTCTCTCGCTCTCTCGCTCTCTCGCTCTCGCTCTCTCGCTCTCGCTCTCTGGCTCTCGCTCTCTGTCTCTCTCTCTCTCTCTCTCTCTCTCTCTCTCGCTCTCTCTCTCTCTTTCTTTCTTTCTGTCTCTGGCGCTCCTCTTTGGGTTGTATTTCACCCAGAGCTGGCACAGTTTGAGAGAAGTAAACATCTTTGTAATGGAAGGAATCAGGAGTCACAGCGCTGGATGCAGATTAAAAGTGCGAGCACATCCTTGAGTCGTGTCAGATAATGGGTTTTGTTCTGTCTCTCCCTTTCTGCTAGGCACCTGGAAGACAACCAGATCAGCGTGATTGAGAGAGGCGCGTTCCAGGATCTGAAACAGCTGGAACGACTGTGAGTATGCCTGATTGAACCGTTCCCTACTCTTTATTAGCATTTAGTATAATTCTTCATTTACAAATATATTGGATCTCAGCGAGAAACCGGCCCCTGCTGGACAAAGTATAGCCCTGCAGGTCTGCAGGTGTCCGCCTCAGCTCCTGGCCAGTAGGGGCTGCTGTAGCATGGTGAGGATACTCATTCCCTGTTCCCACGGGAGCGGCAGAGCGGATGCAAAGTGGAAAACAAATGCAGAGTGCAGAGCGGAGGGGAAATGAATAATCTGCCTTTACACCCCAAGTGGCGGCAGGAGAAAGCCTGTTCAATTTACAGCATGAGAGGGCAGCTAGCTTCATGGAGGGAGGAAGGATGAAGGCTGCAAATATCTTCATGGAATGCACGCAAACCTGTGTTAAGAAGGGTTATAATGCAGTGAAGCAGTCACCCAGAAATAATACGGAATATGTCTAGAATGGAAAATGAAACGAGGTGCACTGCCGCTTCAGTACACATGCACCACATCAGTAAAACAAAAACGAAAAAACTGATTGCAAACGGTGTTCTTTGCAGAGCATCCAGGAGCTCGACGAAAACAGCTCAAGAGCAGTGGGTAACCGGTTTCCAGCTGGAAGCAGCTCTGTGTGCAACATGCTGACCATGATTTAAAGCAGGGATTTCAATAGTGTAAGGAAAGCCCTTTGAAACTCCATCGAGTAATGGCAGCAATCAGGCGATTGTAAATCATCATCTTCAGCCAGCGTTGAAGTCTGGAGAGCCAGTCAGTTTAATATACATTAAAGAGTAGCGGGGCAGGATTTTCCGTTCACCACATTCCCCTTGCGAGATTTGTTTGTGTGCGAGTTCAGAGTCATCAGAAAGCCATCATCCTTCATGCCTGTTTTCAATTGAATGAGATTTATTACAAATTATCCATCATGTAGACAAATCACACTGTAGCAGCACTGCAGACGATGTGCCAAATCAAAACCGTCTCGTTGCAGAAGCGATCCGGGGCTCATGGCAGAGGTGTTCGGAAAACAAAATGTGTTATATGGGTTTCATTTAATGTCATTCATTTTATTATACATTTTGAGGACTCAAAGCGGGCCTCAGTTGTTTGAGACTAGCTTCATAATATCAACAGTTTGATTTCCATTGTTTTCTTTACTGAAGTGCTTTTAATTACAGATAATTCATAATAAATTTGTATACCTCTTGCTTAACAAGTTGGATGACGCTCAGGCTGTGTATTGCGTGACTCTCTGTTTATCATAAGTACGAAGAACAATCACTCAGAGACCAGGTCGACTGTACAGATAAACTGGCATCCTCTTGACAGGAAGTCAGTAATTCCCAGAACCCCCCCTCCCGGCACTTCCTGTCCAGCAGTGTACCTGGATGCCTCTGTGCTGACCTAACCTTCCGCACACAAGCCTGGAATTTCACAGCTCTCTGCTCCACCCCCAGATCCATTTCATTGAGCCTTTGTCAGGGAGCAGCTTGTCCAAGGCCCTCTCAGACATGCCCGTCAGCATTCCTCCACTGTTGACTGGGTGTAAATAGTTACTGAGTGACCTGCGGGGGTGGGGATACATGAGAAGCACTTGGGTATACCCTGGCACACGGCTGTCACCACATTGGGTCTCTATAGCCCGGGATGTTTCATTTATTTCTGTATTTAATAGTGCCAGTTTCCAGTGCTGTGTGTAGACACTGTCTCTCTGCCTGTCTGTGTCCCTGTGTAAGCTCTGCCGTTCTCTCCCGCAGGCGCTTGAACAGGAACAAGCTGCAAGTCCTTCCCGAGCTGCTGTTCCAGACCACGCCCAAGCTGGGTCGCCTGTGAGTTCTGCCTGTCTTTCTTAACGGGGTGCTGCTGGGAGGGATAGCTGAGGGGGGGGGAGCAGCTGTAGGATGTGCTACATAGCGACTGCGGGATCTGATGTTTGTCCCACAACTGAAGCAGAAAATGATGTGTCATCAACGGGACTGAAGTCTGATTTAACTGGTGAACCAGAGGCTCAGTGTAACCGCAGAGCAGAGCAGCAGAGCCTTGCTCCGCTGGGTCGCTCCATCAGGTCCAGCCCAGGATCAACATTTCCACACAGGGACATACAGCCAAGTGGAGTAGTCGGCCGCTGCACTCAACTTGAATTACTGGAGATCTGGGTTTGAACCTAGCACAAGATAAATAGCCAGGATAAAGTATCAGGTCTCGCAGCACTATTTTATTTTTCATGCTTTTTGGATTTGGGGTTTAAATTGTGCTTTGTGTTGGGAGATTGATGTCGTGAAATTAAAATTAGTGAGGGAAGCTATTGGATATTTTTCTTGGAGACGGGTTTTTTTGTTTTCTGAATAATGTTTCACCATTGGAGTATGAATTGTCAGCCGGGACCCTGAATGGATTTGGTGTGTGCATTGGGTATACGCTAATTTCGCACAGTGTGTGCAGTGACACTAATGCATTACTGTACTCAGGACACACAGTGTGTGCAGTGACACTAATGCATTACTGCACTCAGGACACGCAGTGTGTGCAGTGACATTAATGCATCACTGCACTTAGGACACGCAGTGTGTGCAGTGACACTAATGCATTACTGTACTCAGGACACACAGTGTGTGCAGTGACACTAATGTATTACTGCACTCAGGACACACAGTGTGTACAGTGACACTAATTCAGCTCCTCAGCTGGAGCCACCAGGCTGCTTGCTTTGGCGTTTGTGGTTGGCGCTCTCTATTTAGCTGAGTTCTTTTTTAAAGGAATGTGGTTAGAGTTACAGCCTTGAGCTGCAGCTTTCTGGATATCCAAGTCCCAGTGTGGGCCACATAATCTGCCTTTCTTTCATTACTGTGTCAATGAAAGGCCTAAGTTTGGGGATTTTTTTTCTAATGCAGAAAGTTAAGGGAAAACAAATTAAGAATCCAAAACCAACTCTTCCTCAGTCTGCACCCCTCTATACTGTAACAGAGCCCCCAACACTCCCTCAATCTGTACCCCTCTATACTGTAACAGAGCCCCCAACTCTCCCTCAATCTGTACACCTCTATACTGTAACAGAGCCTCCAACTCTCCCTCAATCTGTACCCCTCTATAGTGTAACAGAGCCCCCAACTCTCCCTCAATCTATACCCCTCTATACTGTAACAGAGCCCCCAACTCTCCCTCAATCTGTACCCCTTTATACTTGTTACAGAGCCTACAACCCCTGTGCTATTTGTTCAGCAGATCATTCTATTCTGTCTTCCATCTCTGATAAATAAATACTGTGGGCTGTAACTGATACAGTTTTGAAAATATGACTTCAGTTTGGCAGCCCCAGATTGTGGCTTTGTTCTTTCCTTCCACATATTGCTTCATCTCGCTGCAGTATCTAACTAATAATTCAATATGTCCTGAACACAAAAACCATCCACCCCTGGCACAAGGAAAAGAAGGAGTTGTCGGGTGATTGTTTTCAACAAATTCAATTATTCTTCCCAAAACCGAGCCAATTCATTTATAATAACAGGACTGCGCTCGGCACAAACAACCCAGCTAGTTTCAAAACAAGAGCGTTGTTGTTGATGTATTTTAAAGACGGATATTGCTGATGAAACGCAACGTGGTTTGGATTGGAAACTGGAGGCAATGCTGAAATACTTCAGGCTATAAACAGCCTCTTTTATCGAGTCCCAGCGGCGTGACCACACACACCAGAAGTGACACATAGGCAATGCGACAGGTGTGAAAACTACCAGATCTATACAACTGTTCAAAATTGCTATTGACAAAACTATGATATGGAAATTATGAGTGTCTTCTCTGACAGTGTTTCAACATATATGGCAATAAATCATACACACCAGGCTTATCCAGTTCCTTCGAAATAGACTCCTATATATTATCTTTCAAATCTGTATCTTTATAATTGTGATGCCGTTTGTCATAAACTCTGGGTATCTTTTCAATGATATTATCGTTTCCTCCGTCATTCTGGATGCTGCTTCACCCTGCTGGACCGGGTGCATTGAAGCTGTTCTCTGATTGCTCAATGCCCTAGTAGGATTCAATCCTATTTATTTTGCATTGCCCCGGTGCCAGTCCTGCGTCGCCTGTCACATCGCGTGTCGTGTGAAAGATACTGATCAGAAGTACAGGTTCTATTCATTTTGACGCATCGCTGCACAATTGTGCTTGCCGCATCGTGTCTGGTGGGTAGCAGCCTTTAGACTCCATCGATGAAGGGCAAGCAATAAAATTGTTGTATTGTGTAATATTTAGCAGTGAGCCATTAGCAGCCCTTTTCAGAGCAGTGTACAAGTTCAGAGACTGTAGGAGCTCCAGGGTTTTTACAGTCCTCTACATGATTAAACATCAAGTCTTTGATCTTTCAGAATTCAAAAATAAAAGGGGGGTGAGTATCCTAGATACCAGCAATACCCTTGAGAGAACACCACCAATAGCAAGGTAGCCATGCTGAGCTTCATGTAAAGCACATGTCAGCTGTGGACGTACAGAACCACACTCTTGTTTAAGACAGCCACTGGTCTCTTTGGCATTGTGTGACAGCATGATAATTCACTCAGTGCTGTAGACAGTACACAACTACAGCTTGTTGTTTATAGACTGAGTGAAGCTGAGCCAGTTATGAAGAGGATGTGCATGACATATGAACCCCAATGCTGATGCATCTAATAAGTGGTTACTTCTGTTTGGACAGCTTGAAACAATAGCTGTTCTTATTTGACTATTAATAAAATGATAGGTCTTGGGTTAATGCGGCTCATTTGCAAAACAATCTCCGGGAGGCTTGCATTTCAATTATAAACCCTTCATGTCAGTGACTGTAAGAAGAGGAGACGTGCGCGTTGCCCTCGTACTGCAGAATGCAAGCTGCTGCAGGATGAAATTACAAATAAGACTGTGAATTTGTAGATTTTGCAACATCTGTCTCTGCATGGCTAATTTCAGACATTTGCATTTGCCCCAGTGCTACTTTTGCAACATTGTGTGTGTGTGGGTGTGTGTGTGTGTGTGTGGGTGTGGGTGTGTGTGTGTGGGCATGAATTACTATCAATGTAGGGACAAAATTTGAGAAAGCGTCCCCATAAAGATAGTAACTCCTGGAAAAAAAACGACCTTGTGAGGACGTCCCCACTTTGTAAAACACCTTTTTAAGAACCAAATATGCCTTAAAAAAAAGTGCCAAAATATGTAGTTTGTAACTATAAATATAACTTTCACCCTGTGTGGAGTTTTGTCTGACTGGAGTTAGAAAAAGTAAATAAAAATACAGTGAGAGTCAATGAGAAGTCCCCACAAATATAGGACTACAAACGTGTATGTGTGTGTGTGAAGCCAACAGGGAACAATCTGCGGTTTCTGATCAGATTGTGTGGCCCATCCCCAGCACCAGTGTATCAGCAGATCTGCTCCAGGAATCCAGTAAAGAGCCCTGCATTTACTGAGCAGGGTGTCTGTCTGAGTGTCCGCGGCAGCTTGTGGGAGATGCAGTGTGATTATTTACAGTAATCAGACGAGGAAAGTACACGACAGATAAATCTCCTGTTCTCTGGGCAGGTCGTGGGAGTAGCATGCATGCTGTGGAGCGCATTCCTCTGTGTGCGTTTTCCTCTTAAAGGAGCCCAGCGCAGCCGTGAAGCTGACGAAGTCCCTGTTTCCTACAGGAGGAGGAATGGTATGCATTACTTCAGAGGCTGTCGCTTGCGTTTGTCATTGCCACAGCTCGGAGGAGGTTTAGGAGCCAGAACATTTTTTTAAGCTGTTTATAGGTCACTCACATATTATTTTTTTTAGCAGACTGTGAATTATTTTGTTAGCAATTAAGCCAGCAGGCTTTATTGAGCTCTGTGAAATTCCACTGCATAATGGTTGTTTATACAAAGTTATCTACAAGCCATGAGCACTGGGGCAGCGTCGTACACAGTATTCATTGGGGTTAGAGCTGAGGGACTGGGAGTCTGTATTAACTAGAGGTTAGAGCTGAGGGACTGAGTGTTGTCTAGAGGTTAGAGCTGAGGGACTGGGAGGTAGTGTGGTCTAGTGGGTAGATCTGAGGGACTGAGTGTTGTCTAGAGGTTAGAGCTGAGGGACTGGGAGGTAGTGTGATCTAGTGGGTTGATCTGAGGGACTGAGTGTTGTCTAGAGGTTAGAGCTGAGGGACTGGGAGGTAGTGTGGTCTAGTGGGTAGATCTGAGGGATTGAGTGTTATCTAGAGGTTAGAGAAGAGGGACTGGGAGGGAGTCGGTATGGTATCATGGTTAGAGCTGAGAGACTGAGAGGCGGTAGTCCAAAGAAACTTCCCTTGTGTGTGTGGACAGGACCTCTTTAGAAATAGGCATCCATGGTCAAAGGGACTATACCCTGTACAGTAGAAGTATCATCAGATTAAAGAAAAAAAAGAACTTCTGATAACAAGAACTAATTGCATTGGAGCTGGTTCCCAGGTGCATTCGTGTTCTTTAAAGGAGTAAATGTATCCCTCTCCCTGTCCCACAGCCTAATATAATGGAAATGCCTCTTTCCTTTTAATTGAAGTTTATTTTGGTGCTGACCTTTAGTACCGGGACCCCTGTTTGTCATGGCTGGCAGACAGTCTGGGCTGAAAGCGGTCCCGTGTCTATCTCGGGAATCGGAGAAGGAAGAAGCCTAATGCTCCGTGCTGATTGAGGGCGGGTGTAATTTGGGAAATGGCTCAGGCTATTATGGGCCCCAGCATTTATCGCAGGTGGTTCCCATGGAAACTGGGGGGATGATAATTGGATTCAAATGGGCTGAACAGTTTGCACATGTTCAAAAGGCCAAAGTGGATGCGAGACATCTAATATGTGTGTATATATAATATCTATCTATGCATGTTCTCACACAGCTAATTGGGGCAGGTGGCTGTTTACTCATTTGGCTCGAATGCAGCATTGGTTTCGTTTTACCCGTGTAATTAATGATGGTTTCAGTTGTGGGGGGTGATGCAATGGATACGTCCCGATGTGACGTTGTTTTGAGTGAGATTTACCATGAATGAAAGCGGAGAACGGCTTGCAAACCCTGCCTGTCTGAACAGAAATAAAGATTAGTGTTTCAATCAGAGTTTCTAAATGGAAGCAAATGTACTGAACTGCATCTTTGCATTTGGGGTTGTTTTCATTATTAAAGCACTTCTAAATCTTTTTTTGCAATTTGTGTTTTACAACAAGCTGTGTGAATACGGGGTTATCGGTCTCGTGTCATCACCTTTAAGCAGTGCGTTCTTTTGATATTATGATTATTGCTATTGCTGCTTCTTTTGGTCAATTGCATCTTTGTAGATTTCTTTTAAAAGTGTGTTCCTGATCCAATACCTGAATGACCTATTTCAGATCTCTATTGTAGGCTATAATGATTACATTCCACGAAATAAAAAAAGGACAGTTATGAGTGGAGTTCTCTTTCCTATGCTACTAGAGCACTCTGCAGTGTTGAATGGAGTTCTCTTTCCTATGCTACTAAAGTACTCTACTGTGTTGAATGGAGTTATCTTTCCTATGCTAATAATGTACTCTACTGTGTTGAATGGAGTTCTCTTTCCTATACTACTAGAGCACTCTGCAGTGCTGAATGGAGTTCTCTTTCTTTGAGCACTCTGCAGTGTTGAATGGAGTTCTCTTTCCTATGCTACTAGAGCACTCTGCAGTTATGAGTGGAGATAGAGGCTGTTGCACAGGCTATTTGCCAGCTAACCGTGCAGTTGGGGGGTTTCAGATGGCATGCAGTTATCCAAAACCCCATCATTGTATTACTGACTTGTAAGACATTTCACAAGCCAGCTAATTAGCGTCCAGGTTATGGAGTGCTTTTAAAATGAGAACAGACAACGTGTTTAAAAATCGGTGGATTGGCAAGAGTTTAACAGGAAATCGACCTAAACAAAAACAACTGGTGAGATCAATCATATTGTCACAACTCAAGGATAATATATGCAGTAGAACACAGACTAGGGTCAAATATCCACCCAGGCAAGAAGCGTACACACTAGAACTTCATAACTTCATCAACGATATTAATAGTGCACAATTAGTATATGTTCTTGTCAATGCTTTCCTAAGAGTCCTCGTCGCTATGTGCGGATATGTATGCACAGTTTGTACTGGGTTGCATTTTGAAAATGCATGCTTCATTTATCAGGGAAACAGCCTTCATGGAATTTGCCCTGCATACTTAAAAAGAGCCACCCATTGTAGACATTTCTACACAATAATTGACTCCATTAACTCTGTCAGTTTGCTCTCTTCCCTTCATCTTTGCATTGGCTTCACCAAGTCTTTTCTCCTTGCACAGGGACCCCAGGCCCCCAGCTCTGGTATGCAGGGGAGGGCTTGAGTTTGATTCTTTGTAATCAAATGGCAGCACAAGCCCTCTCACCAGATCCTGCTGTACGAGCCCTACAGCTGAACCTGGGAGCCCGGAAGGTAATGAGCTCTGACACTTCTGGGCTCGCAGACATGCCGTTGAGTTCTGGTGACGTGGGAACGTCATGGGTGTCTGGACTCTTTGATGATTGTGAATGATGTTGCCACTCAGTCCTTGGATCTTTCTTGAAAGAGAAGCTGGCCTTTGCTGTCGTCTCACTCCGTCTCAGATCTGGAGACGCAAAGAAATGGTTTCGATAGTTACAGGGCTCGAGACGAAGGAGAAAGTGCTTTCTTCTGAAGAACAGGCAGGTAGACGGGCTGTTCTACACACAACGGAGGTTCATTCATTAATACAGTTTTCTTTCTAAAATTTAAAAACGACTTGGGTTTTAGTGATAAAGTAATCATTTTGGGATGTATTGCCCTGTCCTGTTCACCCCCCACCCCCCACCCCCCACCAACACCCCTTTGCTTACCAATTACTAGACTCCTCAAGCCCTGCAGCTGAACTATTTCAGAAATGTGACTATAAAGCTGAAGTAGTCAAAACTGATTTTTCTGTCCTCTGTTTAAAGGCAAATATCGACAAATGCAGGAAGCGTGGGCTCTCTTATCTTTGGCTCCAGAATTATAAAATACTGCTGTTATTTATTGTACTAACCTGCATTAAACTTCATTAACAGAAAGTAATATCCATTCTCGACGCACAGGGAGAATAGAATGAGCTGTTTCACCCAGCAGCGGTAGGATGCGAACCCCCTTGTACAATACAGCAATCGTTTCAAAAGCCACTTCCATTTCAAATGCTCAGTGTGGTTAATGTGCACATCTATGGAACACCATGCCAAGTTTTTAGAGCGTGGCTTTTTCGCTACACTTTGCTTAGCTTTTACTGTGCACCGCAGTAGTACACTGACATAAAATCACTGTAAAATCCAGTGCAGCAGAAAGTACGATCGCTTACTCAGAATAACGGTTCACGTTCGTTCTCGATGCTTATTTGCATAGTATTACCATCTTCCCAGAACAGAAGAAAACACAAGATTTGATAAAAGGCACTCCATATTTTGTTGTTGTTGAGAAGAACAGTGCTTACCCTTGCCGGGGCATGCCACTTTGTACTGCAATTGTATGTTTTGTGATTGCTAGCTGTGTACAAACCTTCCATACATCATCTCCCACGCTGTGGTAAGTGTGCTTCTAATTACATTTCAACCAGTATATAGTATTTTCTACAGAATACTGGGTGCATTGTAGGCAAAACAGAGGATAGCTCAGTGGTTAGAGTTCTGGGCTGCTGTGGGTAAGGCAGTGGGTTTGAGTAGCTCAGTGGTTAGGGTTCTGGGCTGCTGTGGGTAAGGCAGTGGGTTTGAGTAGCTCAGTGGTTAGGGTTCTGGGCTGCTGTGGGTAAGACAGTGGGTTTTAGCTCAGTGGTTAGAGTGCTGGGCTGTAGTGGGTAAGGCAGTGGATTTGAGTAGCTCAATGGTTAGAGTGCGGGGCTGCTGTGGGTAAGGCAGTGGGTTTGAGTAGCTCAGTGTTTAGAGTTTTGGGCTGCTGTGAGTAAGGCAGTGGGTTTGAGTAGCTTAGTGGTTAGAGTTCTGGGCTGCTGTGGGTAAGACAGTTGGTTTTAGCTCAGTGGTTAGAGTGCTGGGCTGCTGTGGGAAAGGCAGTAATACAATGTGTTGTTGATTGCACCCAGTATTTAAGGATTTTATTTTACTTGTGCCTCTGCTCAGTCAGAGCACAGTGAATGAAGCAGAGTGACAGGCTTATCGTAAGACATCTTTAATGGGCTTGTTGCTTTTTTTACGATTTTCCTCGGCAATGATTTTAGCTCTCCAGTGCTATGGGTTCAGACATAGTGGGATAGCTTTGTGAAGAGTGTGGGGGCATGTGAAACAGACACACTTAAATTAAGCACATTTCAGTAGCATGTTAGCAATAGCAGTTGGTGGTTCACGTCTTGTTTTTCAGCTTGCGCGCTTCTTGATCAGTGCTGATTGATCTTGTTCACAGCTCGTTTTCTTCAGGAGATGGGTTTTTTTCTGACCTCTGACATCCTATTTCTAGGTTTCAAACAGGAAGTCGGAGGCCAGTCTAAGATCTGTGTCACGTGTGATCTTGTTAGAGAAACGGAGCCGTTCAGAAAGAACAAGGACTAAAAACCCATAATGACTGGCTTTCCCAATAGCACTTTCAAACACAGAAAGCATGGCAAAGCATTCAGGGTGTCCTACAAGGGCTTATTGATGCTGCAGTCAACAGATGAATGAAAGAAAAGGGGAACGAAAGCAAATGATTCAGAAAGATTGTGTTTGCTTGTGTTGTAAAACATACCACTCTGCAGTCTTTATACAGGAGGTTGAGCAGGCCAGCTGGTGCCAGCCATGCAGAACAAGGATAAGTGAAGTGTCAATATGTTCCTACTGCTTGACGTTCTGGCTGTCAACATTACCCCCTGCATGGGGACAGGGCTGATTTTGGAGAAATGCGCATGCTGTAGCTCAGGGTATCTTAGATACATTCCACACGCAGCTTGGGAACAGGGTCTTTATGAAAACAAATGTGGTTCAGAGTCTAAGGGCCACTGCCTGTACAAATCTCCAAATAAATAAATACCATGGGAGGCTGAACTCCTTCGCTAACAGAGCTTTGGAATATTTGCGTTTGGCCAAAATGCAGGCGGATACACTAATCCTGGATTATTCAACCCTGTCTCTTTGGCTCATTCACCCCGGGAGGGGGGTGTTGGGGTGTTGTCCTGCTTCCAGAACCAGGCTGGGGGATCCCTTGTTGTCCTGGAGTCAGTCACATACAATTTTTCTCAAAACGGCCACATTTTTTTTCCCATAATTAAAATAGTATGGAAAAGAGGCATGGGGGGTGGTGATGTATGTAGGAATGCTGTGTGATGACATCACGACCTCTGCAGGCACAAAGGGGTCTAGGAGGGGTCCTGCTTTGTTGACTCAAGAGAGTTCGAAACCACGTTGGTGGGGATAACCAACCCAAATTAAATGGTGTGATGCCTTGGATTCTGAACATAGCTGAGTGAAATGCTTTCTGATCCCCGTTATGACCCGTATTGGCGTCGAGGACGGATTTAACCCTTAAAGTGCTGACGCCTGTGCAGATCGGATACCTGAGGCTGTTTAAAAGTTGACCCCCCCTTGTTCTTGCTAACAGTTACTAGTTTTGTTTAATCTCAGTTTTATAGCTGAAACATCCCATGCTTTAAATCTCTCTGCAGTGATCTGCAATCAATTACTGTCTTTTGCAATCGGGTAGCAACTGGCCACCACCTGGTAAACAGCTGTTTCCATAGAGATTCCTTCAGTTATTTACAATGGAACAAGAGCAGTTGCTAGGAGAAATAAAACAACATCATAGCAGGTTGTGTAACGATTCAATATTGCACAGAAACATGCTTGTCTTCTGAACACAGAGACCCGCTGAATGACTGGTTTTGAAGTGTGGAAGGCCTGTGCATCCCCAGTGTGTGTGTAAGCTTTCCGAAGCCTGGACTTGCAATCCTCTGTCACCACAGGACCCTTCCGCTTCCAGAAATGAGCCATTTTTTCCCAAAGTATTTGAGTGATTCCTGCATATTTGTGTCCTGAGAATACAATGCTGTGATGAAATGCCTCTCGTGTGGTGAGTGTTTCATCTCATTGGATATTTCCCAGCTGCCGGTGATGGGGTCTGGTTAAAGGGAATTCGGCTTAGCTTAACTTTGTTTTGCGTGCTCTGAAGTGTATGTTTGGCTCTGGGACACCTTGGCCATCTTTGTAAATCAGATGTTGGCTAATTTAAATTTCCTGTGTTTTTGTGTGTCAGTCACTGCTGTGAAGTCTGCATTGCTTCTCATGCATATTTGTCACTATCGTGCAATTTTACATGTAGACACCGTTACACACATGTGAATGCACAGACAAACTCAAGAGACACGTTGAAAATGAATTTGAAAGACATTAGCACTGAAACTAGAAACGTCAAATGGCAAACAGATACTGTACTGCAGATTAACTGTCTGATAAAAAATAGGAACTTCAATCTTTTGCACACGCCTGTGTGTAAGAGGACTGTGATGACTGATTTGAATTGAACTCTATATAAAGGCTGCATCTCGCAGGTAAAAGTCAGTTTAGCTCAATATGGGGAAACCAGCAGATTTGACAGATTTAGGCTGCTCAAGTTGCTGATGAGTTTTGAGACACAATCGCTAAGGCTGCACTGCAGGTTTCTTCCCCAAGCTTGCCTGCACGGTCATTGCTGGCGGTGGACCTGTGTCTTATTGACAGTGTTCTGGCAGGTGTCTCCTTGTCGTTGCTGCCTGCCTGTCCATTCTTTCTGCAGATCCGATGCTTAAGCAAACCGGAGGTTCTTTGCCGGCTCACGGCTCGCTGGCTGTGAGTGCTCTGCTCCGCTCCGCTGTGCTTCCCTTGTCAGCTAGCTGAGTGTGAGTATCAACAGCTCATTAGCGAGAGACAGGCTTTTACCCTGGGGAGACGCGCTGTCCAATTGAGACATTACTTGTCTTTAGGAATGTAGAAATTAGAAAAGAAAAGGGAAGGGAAACATGTCTGTAAAAGCAGACTGTGTGTTATTTTTTTTTACAGTTTTGTGTATTTTGGTCTACTGGTCTTTTTGGCATTGTCTTTTTATTTAAATTCACTTTAAGTTGTATTTTTGCACAGCAGTGGGAGGGAAAATCGTGCTCACTGCAGCAAGATCCTACCTGCTTCCTGTTTCAGAACCCAGCTGGATGAATACGTGGGGCAGGAGATGCTGCAGAGAGTTTCAGGGTTGGAAATACGACTCCCATTGCAAAGCAGTTTGAGCCTTTCCTGGTTTTGCTATGATATTAATAAGACACACCTGAGCTTGTTGCCTATACACAGTGGCTATTGAAGCTTGTAGTAAAACCTGGAATGGGTGAAACTGCCATGCAGTAGGGATCTTACTTCCATCCTGTACTGGCTGGTGCAATAAACAGGTCACGGACATAAGGGGTATTGCCCCTGGTGGAGTTGCTATGCTGTTTAGCATTACCTAACAACCATCTGATTCAAGTAGGTTCCTTAGGCAATAGCTCTCGGTGGATCGCCAGGTGTCCCATGCAATTAAAACACATTCTCTGACAATTAATGCTGCCTCTCTGACTTTCTCAGTGTTTCAGACTCTTGGCTGCCCCAGTCCTCCTGTCCCCAGCATGGCCTAACCCAGTACTGTTGACATTTGTTTCTAATCAAATTGCAATAACCTTTCCTTTTCCACTCCAGGAAACTGCAGTAACAGCATTGACCTGGTGTGCGCTCAGCCCCACTCGCAGGCTCTGTTCTAATGGAAGCTCTGTCTACTAATTCACCTTCACTCAGGAACTGGCTGCCTGAGTAACCTTTGCGACGCGGCACTGCTATCCTTGAAGGCTCTCTGTTCTCGCACTGGGTTTGACATGAGGTTGATTCAATCCTCCTTGGTTATTAGGCTCCCTGTGATGTTTAAAGCGCACAGACGTGATGGCTTTGGGGCTGTTTTTTATCATCTAGCCCAGCGCGCTGTGGATTGCCCTCCCGGATGCCCTTGTGTCTTTGTTGAGTCTGTGTTCAGGTTTAAATCCATGCTATTCATTCAGCATAGTTTCTGGTTGTGTTTGTACCTGTTTTTAAGCTAGTGCAGAGCAGGGTGGGGTCAATTCCTTTTTTTCCATTTCCAATTCCCATTCTCTTTTAATCAATTCCAATCCCAGTTCCTTTTACAACATCACTGTGCAAACATATACACCACTGGTCAAGCACGTGTACTGCTTGTCAAAAGCACATGCTATTACACAATTGCAATACAAGCGCTTCAGATCAGTTCAGGTTGTATATGTGGGAATGGGATTTGGAATTGCAATTGGGAATTGATTTTAAAAAGGAATTGAAAATGGAATTGGAATTGAAAACAAACAAACAATTGAGCCCAACCCTGGTGCAGAGGTGCAGGCTGGTTTTCAGAAGAGAAATAAAACGGCTGTAACTCTTTAAAATGAGCAAGAAACAAACTGTTTGCAGGATGTTGTGGTTCAGTTATTAGTATTTCTTTTTTATTCCGGTTTTATACAATCAATAATGATTGTATTACTCTCCGAAGATCTGCCTTTGCTTTTGCTTCAAAATAGGGCTAAACAATCTGCATCAGTAATCCTCAGTGTAAAGCCACTTCACACTGAAATGATTCATCACGAAATGGGTGAAAACCTGGTGGCAGAAGGAGCGAGGAAATCAAACCGGACACCGGGCACTGTGCGCTGGAAAGATAAGCGCTCTGTCTCACAGCCGCCCAGGCATGCACTGAAGTGTTACTTCTTCAAAGCACGAAGAAAAAATAACAAGTTAGTAGAACGAATACAAGATGAGAGTATCAGGGTTACTGCGGGCGTCTGGTGCCTGAGAGCTCACTGTCAGCGGTATGAGATTGTTGTCTAATTCTGTCAACACTGCTGGTCTCTATAGGGCTCTCCGACAAATAACTCCATGCCAAGCGCCAGAGAGCGAGCGCTAGTGTAAGGAAACTCTTGTTAGTTGTAGCCGAGGGTTCTTTTGCAAGGCGTGTGCTCAGAGTGTTCAGGGCGTGAATGTCAGATGCAAGATTCGGCTTTCCCACACATTTTTATTTCCTTGCTTATGTAACCTGCTGTATTCACACGTCTATCTTATAAATGCAAAATCAGCATGCGCATGTTCCTCTTTACCATTCACACTTCACAATTCAAGATAATTGGTGATATAAGTACTTTGAATTGAATTGGAATGTAAAGGGTTTCTTTCCCGTATTTCTAAATGAATGCAGCAGTTTTGGTAATTGTGTTTCTGTGTCGCAGGAGAGAGACGAGATCTGGGATGAGAGAATCGTTTTACCGGGAGGTAGGATCACTGCAGTGATGCAGCGGTCACTGTAAACATTCATTTATTTAAACCTGTGTTGTGTGGTGGTTTTTTTTTTTTATTGCTTCCCGCAGAATACACCGTGGATACCACGCTGGGCTTCGTAGCAACCAATCAGCCTGAAAAACAGGAAATGCTGCATTCCTTAAAAACTTCTTCCCAGTGGATCAGTCATGTCTGAATACCCTGAAATAAACAAACAAGCCCACGTGTGTTTATTACTGAGAGCCCGGCCTCCTTTGTACTGTAACAGGGCGCGTTCCTGGTCGCGGGGGCGGAGAGTGAGTCTGTGATTACAGTTCAGAGCACATTTACTGATTCAAGATTAGAGGTCTGGCAGATATGCAAAAAAACAATGCCTTTGCTAATGACTTCCTCTCCAAAACAAGTGCTTTATTGAAAGGGACTTTCTTTTAGAAACGGTTGAGAGTGTGTGATTGAGGAGAGACAGATTGGTTTGTTTGCTGCAATGCTGAGATCTCTCCCTGGCAGGAAGGAGTCTGCTGAGCACTGAGTTTCCACGAGGCTGGCTTCTCAACAGAGGCTCCCGGGAAGGCTTTGGTTGAAAGATCTCTGCAGACGAGGAGAAGTGGTTTGGATTAGCTCCCAAGTCTAAAGATCCAGCTCGGGTAAAGCTGTGCCAAAACCAAATTTCAATGTGTAGTAAAATATGATTCCTTGTTTCTTCTTATTCCGTCCACAACTTGTCAAAATGCACGCTCCGCCCAGTTTCTTCGCGTTTTCTAAAAGGAAGCGTTGGCTGTAGAGAGCACAACTCAACCACTCCAAAAAAGCTATTGAAAGCGTCAAAGGGCAAGACTTTTTTTTCCAATAAATTGGAAACAACTTTGACCCTGTAGCCCATAAGAGCCAGTCTGTATTTTTGGAACGCAGATAATTCTATGGGGGAGCTGAACACTGGAACAGTGGGGTCCTCACAAGCCTGTGAGTGTAAGATGGAATTAACAAGGGCTTTTCTGATGATTTCCTTCCCCCACTAACGGCAGCTCCCTGGGGTACAAAATACTCAGCGCGCAGGCTGTGGTGTACTTAGCCATGCATTTCGAATAAGCTTGTGTGTACACACACAGTCTTGGCATGGGTCTTGTTGCCGATTATGCAAGGGGCTTTGTGAAAAGAAGTAATGGAGGCGCCACACAAACACAGACACATTAAAATAACAGTCACTTGCTCGTACAGGCAGGACACACACGCAGATCACAGAATGCAATGTACAGTCACTTCCCCCGACGCTGCTGTAGAATACATACTCAGAATTCACTCACACTTACACACAGACATTAACTAGATCACGCACACACACACACACACGCACACGCACGCACACGCACACACACACGCAAAACAGAGCTGTGGGAGGGCAATTCCCTCTATTTGCACGCTATCCTGAAGTGCTTTTGGGGTCCTGTAACATACGTACTGGTGGATGGTGGTGCATTTGCTCTGTTCATAATAACTCCCTGTAACTTGTTTTTTTTTGTGCAATGTCATAATCCTGTTGAATTGCATTATATATGGAGTATCTCGGCTGAGCCCAGATATTCCTGTGATTGTATCCATAAAGGAAGCTATCGGGTCACCCTGCTGCTTGCTGTTGTGTGAATAGTTTTGTGTCACGCTGTGTTATCATAACTAGAGACGTCTCTCTTGTTTGTGTTTTAAGTTGGTTTGATGACTTTGCAGAGGTGTGCTGTACAATAGCCAGAAACCCCTGTTTGTTCCGAATCCTGCCTTGTTTGGGAAGTGTTCCAAACGCGGTGCGAAATGCTTCCTGGTTTAATGAATTGACTTTCTTCCTTTTAACCTATCTCTTATAGACTGCAGCAGCCTGACTGTCTGTAGCCAACAATAATAAAAACAAGCTGCTCTTTGTGTAGCGATGGGGAGTCATGGGATTCCTGCTGTGAGTTTTACTTGACTTTCATGAACTCTGTGCTCTTCAGGAGCCCTGTTTGTCTGACACCAGTCCCTTCCTGAAGACTGTCTGTTTCTCAGTGCTCATTAAACAAGAACGAAGCGCTTGGCTTTAGGTTGCTGGCTCCCCACTACCCTGCCGAGCCCAGTCACAAAGATGTAATTAGCTGACTCTAATACCGCAGTGGTTCTCTGAATTAAGCACGTTAACTGTAAGAATCGCAGCTCCCTGCTCGTTCCGCTGGCTCTGACGAGACACAATCATTCTGTGGGAATCGTTCGTTGCCTAGTACCCTTGCTTTTGAAACACGTGGTGCTTTTTCTTCATTGATGACGGCTTCTCCCTCTCTCAATATGCCATTTGCTTGTATGCCTGTGGAAACACGGGGGCACTAATGTTTTGGAAAGCATGCCAAATCATGTGTCAAATGTTGATAGTACAAAATAACGTTTTAAGTGTCAGCGCAGTGAAGTATCTCAGCTTTCTAAAGTCCTTCTTTAAAGCTCCAGCTCTCATTAGTCAGGGACCGGTCAGGAGTAATCAATGGGCGTCTGAGGCCTGTAATTGGTGCCATTATGTGCTGGAGGCTGCCAGCGTGTGCAGATAATGGGTCCTGTTAGTGAATGGCTGCAGTAGGCATGTGTGCTGCAGTATTAATAGCCCCCGAGGCACGTGTACAGGATGGGAAGGCAGATTCAATTTGCTCTCTTTTTGAGTGAGTTGGTTGTTTAGGCTATTGATTTCTTTCCCTGGGTAGATAAAAAGGAGTAACATCAGAAATATAAAGAGTGCTGAAGAAGTCTTGAATGGCGCTGGAGAGCCAGGTGTCAAGTACTCTCACACCGGTGCCCTTTACTCTTTGACCCCCAGGTGGCCCTCGGTGCAGGTGCCTCGTCGTGTCCTGTCTGGAATGAGAGATTCAGATCATTCACATTCCAGCAGCTCCGAGACAAAGAGACGGTCTGTGTTCGATACACTGCGATCTGGGATCCTTCTTATTTGGCAGTGAAATAAGAGTGAATTCCTGGGAAAGCAGTGGCTTTAAGTAGCTGAGTGGATAAAGTGCTGGGCTTCAGTGTGGAGGTAGTGTATGAATGGTCTGAAAGCATGTGTTGGAGAGGGTGGGGGTCTCCTCACAGCAGGTCTAATTGAGTGTTTGTGTGTGGGGCAGGGGCTCTCGAGTTATCCCGGTTGTAAATCATTCTCCAACTTAATGAGAGTGCCTGAAAGTGACACTTGACTGACACGTTGCAGCGTGGCCTCTGGGTTTGAATGGTAGGTGGTACTTGTTAAACCTGCTGTTTTTTGTGTCACTAGGAGACACCTGGGTGACCCCGGACTTCTCAGCTGTGGCCTGTTGCATGTTTGACTATTGCTGGGAGACCTGTAGTTATTGCTTGCCTGTGGCATTTAACAAGTCATTATCTGTCCAGGAGCAGTAAGGGGGGTCTGGCTGGCTACGGGTATGTGCAAGTGGGGTGCACAACCTTTGGCCTGCTGGTCGCTGGTGCAGTTCAGTGTTGCTGTGCCGGTTCAGCTAAGGTTCTCGTTGTGTATCTTTGGGGTAAATCACTTGACCTTCAGGGGCTTTCATCCCTGTCTAAACAGGCATTACACTGGGTAGAAGAGGGACCCCAGCCCCAACCTCCGTGCTGGAGCTGAGACCTCCTGTATGTTAATACGTTGTGTGCAGGGTACAGGTGCTTTCCTGTGCATTAACATGCTTCCGCTAGCTGTTACTAAATGTTTGACTACAGTTTGCAGCCCTTGTTACAACATCACTTTAGATGAAGCCTTGAAAACGCCTGTGGCTCGCGTATACAGTACCTATAGCCAGACACTGGCCAGACCACAATCATTTCCTGTAATGCATCTCAGCTCAGCACTAGAGCATTGTCCAGCACAGCAGAGAGGATTTTACATCTCAGTGTTGTAGTTTTAGTTTTTTCCTGTAAGAAACCCTTTACCTGCAGGGACCCACTCACTTCACATTTTAACAAGGAAATGCATTATTAATGGCAGGTTGATCTACATAATTACCTTTCCAGGTCAGTAAGACTCAAAGCGCAGCGCTAACCCGCATCCTGTATGTAGGGAATTAAACCAGCAATGCTGTGATTGGCTGTGGGTTCAGAAGCAGACAGCTCTCCCACCTGCGGCCCCACAGTCTCTGCTCCATCTTTCCTAATGGAGAGCTGAGCTGAGCTAGCCGAGAGCTTCCCAGGCAGCTCTTTTAATTAGAATTGTAATAGATTTCATCTCTGTGTCAGTGTCTCTTCATTATGCTCATTAATTCCGAGATAATCACCAGAACACGGACTGGGGGAGCCTAATTCCTTCTGCATCTGTGTCTTTTTATCTTAATAGGGATGAGAAATTAAAATGGGTTCATCGTGTGTCTCCTTTGTGCGCTGCTGTTATAATTACTAATATTATTGGTCTTATTTTATCTATTGATCTGTTTCTCTCTGGCTGCAGTCGTATTCCCCTGGAATCAGTTGGAAGGGTGAAGTCGGGTAGGGTGGCCATATGACTCCGGGACAGTGTGGGACAGGTCAGGTTTTTTAACTTCCACTGCAGTGCTTTCTCACTTACCAGAATACATTGCAATGTGAGTTAAGAAGCCTGAACTGTCCCACTGTCCCTGTGAATATGGAGTCTTATGGTCACCCCAAAAGTGCTGCAGAGGTAAAGTGGTGTGAAATGAGAGGTGCTGAAAGACTCTGTGTCTTTGAGATGCTTGCACTGCAGTTTAAATGATCCCAAACTACCTCTTGGACAGACCTCATTGCAACTGTTTGATTCGGTCAGCTTTTATAAAGCATTTTGCTTCAGTACAAAATAAATAAAAATGTCTGGGAAAATAAAAACATATACAGGTATGTGACAAAACCGGCTGTAATCACCTTTTACACTTTCTCCACCTGGAAATAAGAGTCTTCAGCCCAGTTACAGATCCAAACACCTGAACCCATGCCTTTTCAAACGGATTACCCGTTTATTCCCTTACTCAAAAAAAACGTACTTTATAAGGGCAAAGACCCAAATTATTATTGTGTTTACACCAAAGACACCTGCACTTTACAAGGGGGGCTGTTCGGGATCATCTGGCTCTAGGGAGAAAGATTATGGAAAAAGTGTAAAATGTGTTAACTGTTAGTGGCAGGTGTGAACATTTTCACTCTCCCAGTCCCCTTCCTGCCCTAAACACCTTGTCTCACAGCTTTGTGAGCCCAGCACTTAGCAACAGCTGAGACCTGTTACCCCAGTGACTGCAAGGAGGTAACCTTAGCGACCAAAGGGGCCTTTTCTTAATCCAGAGAGAGTGCCTTCATCAGATTTACGGTTCAAATAGTGAGTGGCTTGATTTGTGAGGTGTTAAAAAAAACAGTGGCCCACTAAAGAAGGCTCTCAAAACCGCTCACAGACTGCTTTTATTTATTTTGCAAAATCTTCAGCATTTTCATTGAATTGATTAACTAGGGTGGCTGCACGTTTTAACATCTGAATTTTTTTCGGTCAAGTGTTTGCTTACTCTATGTATGTTGGGGGGGTGGGGGGTGCTTCAGACTCAGACTCCTATATTCTCATCCCCAACCCGGGGTGGATCTAACCCAGCGACCCAGGGGTGAAAGGCTTCGCTCTCCATCACTGTCGTCGGCTGAGCCCCTGGTCCCCGGGTGGAGACACACTTGTCAATAGCACCACCTCTGCATTTTAAAGGAGCTCACAGCTGGCCGCAGGCTGGCCTTTGATCTGCGGGCAGGGCGCTGGCGGAGATTACACAGGCTGGGTGTCAGGTCCTCGGGGCTGCGGGAAGGCCCTGTCATGACAGCAGGGGTTCCCAGTAAGGAGGGAGGATTCTCGGGGGACAGGAAGGCTTCCTGGAGGCTGGAGGGAGGGAAACCCAAGACAGGATCAAGGCCGGGGGAGGTGGTGTTGATCGGAGGCCGTGGCTGGGAGAAAGGGGGTCTCCCCGACCTTCACAAGTAGAATCTGTCAGGTTTGGTCCCTGCTCTATGGATGTTTGACCTCGAAACCTCAAGTGCCAGATGTATTACACTGTGACCCAGTATTCTGACACGTCCCTGAACCGCTCGTCCTTCTGCGTGATTGGTTCAGGTGGTTGAATGGGTTTGTTATATTTCGAAAAGGCATTTTTAAAAGTAGCGTTTGTCTGTTATACAGATTGTTAAACTGTTCAAAGATTTTATGATAGCCGTTCAATACGTGACTTAACCTAGTACTAGAAGAAGGGGACGCATATCTGACTGAAGAAGAGGGATTTGATATCACAGCATTGAATGACAAAGTAATGTTTGATTTGTATCCCATCCATCTAGTCTAGTTTAATTGTAATTCTGGGATCACTTTTGACCTGATCAATCTGCAGCCCCCTTGCCACTAACCCTTTAAAACCTGTGACTAGGAACCTGAGGTTTGAATATTTCAGAAGGTCATTTAGATGTTTGTAGGTTTCTGAGAGCTGTCAGTTCCTCTGCACAGCCATGCACAGCCCACGTTACTCTCTCCGCCCCCCACCCCCAGTGTTAGAGATAGAGACGCAGAGACAGCTGGAGTGCAGATGTGAAACCCCTCTGTCAGGGTTATGAGGAGAGTAGCGGGAGGGCCCCAAGCAAGTGCGGAAATGAAGATGTCAGACCGAGACAGAGAGAGGTGTAGGACAGAGCCCTGGCAATGATTAAAACTGTAACAACTACAATGAGAAAAAGACAAATGAAGCCTTCTAGATATATATATATAATTAACAACGTCATCTCCAATTGCCAGATGAAAACAGGCCCTGAGAAGTACCAGAGACTGTCAAAAGTGGCCGTAGTGTGGGTATTTAAAATGTAATCATGCAAGTGCGCGAGGAACATGTGGTATCCAGTGCAGTTTCTTTTGAGCTCATTCAAAGTCAACATCCACCCTGTCCATGGTTCATCTTACTGGAACTTCAATGAATGCAGTATTGGGATAGGGTCAACACAGGATCAACACAGCTATAGGTACTGTACCACAAAACCCCATCATGAAAACTGCTGGTGATAAAGATTCATAGCAGTTAAGTATGGACAAAATGCAAGCACACTCTGTTGAATTATTTTCTGCAAATAATGCCCCCCCCCCCCCCCCCCCCCCATCGGAAACAGTAGACGAGAGGCAGGCTGTGTAATTTACTGTCCTGGAGAAATGGGCTCTGACCTGCTGTTTTATTGCCTGCCCTGTGTGAGATGGAGGCATTGTTAGTAGCCCGTTTTTCACAAGGCTTCTAAAAGGGGAGACTTTAATTTACATTGTGCAGACGTGTGAACACTGGGTTCCTTTCATAGAAAGCGTTGCTCATGACTTTCCAATATCTCATTACATTGGAGCCTCGCAGACCAAACAGGGAGGCAGTGTGGCCAGCTGGACAGAGCTGAGGGACTGGGAGGCAGTGTGGCATAGTGGTTTAAGCTGAGGGACTGGGAGGCAGTGTGGTCAAGTGGTCAAAGGTTTTGGTGTACCAGTTCTGAGGGCCTTGAGTATTGCAAACCAACTTTGTATAGGTTTTATTTAACGGATATACATTCGGGGGACCCAGTAAAGGGTTAACTCTGGACTGAGGTCATCCAGTTAGAATTTAACAAAAGACTGAGAAAAGCCTACCATCTTCTCATTCCTGTAACTGTGACAGAAAATCAAATAACTGGGTTCCATCAGATTATGTCAGTAGCAGTGGAATGTTTATGCACTAGAACGAGTCACAATCAAAGGTGTGTTCACAGAACATGCATTTGAAGCCTTAATTCCAGGATAATAAGTAAGCTACACAGGAAGTCACTTTAGGGGTTGACTTATCTTATCAGGACAGGTTTTTCCTCAGAGGATGTCAGCTCCGTGTTTTATACTGAGGCTCCGGGGGGATTATGAATTAACCAGCTTTCACCTTCTTGCTTAGAAATAGTTCCTGCGGCAAAGGGAGGAGGACTCGAGGCAGTTTACAGGCTGATTTTGAAAAGATAAATAAAAAAACAACAACTGTGAAGTAATGTTTAGAGAAAGGGGACGTTCGTTTGTGTTTTCAAGAGTGTTTAAAGCAATGCTGTCCGTGCCTCAGAGAGTTACCATGTCAATTTTGACAGGAGAGTTTGTTCTCTTGAGTTGGGTCTGTTCTGTTTCTCCTCACAAAAATGTGCTTCAAGTGGACAAAAACCACTTGAGTGGCATGCCATGCCGGAGGCACAAGAGCCCCTTTGTTAAAAGCCTGTTCTCCAGGATGGTGTCTCTTTACTCCGCTGACAGACGGACACCTCTGTGCTCTTCAGGACCCCATGTGTTATTTCTGTCTCCTAAACGTTGCAGCTCCTGCACAGTGCCCTACAGAGCCATGTGCTTGAAGGGAGGCACTCCTCTGCAGTGGAGAGATGGATCCCCACCACCTGCAAGGGCCCTGTGTCTTTGAGGTGTGCAGGCATGCCTAAAGGGTTACCCCATACAAGCCTCTTCAAATGGACTGCCTGTGTAAATATTTTCAACATTGAGCAGGCACAGGCGCCATGGGTTCCCTTTTGAAGTCCCTGTATAGCATAGCCAAGTGGCCACGGGGAATGTTTTACAGATGTATTGTCATTTCTGTGTGTTAAATCAGACACGCTTCTTTTTTTTTAAATTTAATTTAATTTTACACGGCAGTTTTCTTTTTATTCCTTTAATCAGTGTGCCACTGCATCCAAACGGGTAGAAAGTTGAAATTAGAGTGGGAATTACTGTCTTTCAACGCCCTGTTGAAAATCCCCACCCCATTACTGGTTAGCAAGTGACCAGCAGTCTCTGAGAAGTGAAACGCCGGCACTGCACTCGTCTGACGTTGGTATTAAACCCTACTCACAGCACCTCGATACTGAGATTCATGTTGTGTAAGTTGAATGGAAGTTCTTTTTCCGGTAGTGTGGCTATTAGAAGGCCAAGGATTTCTATACCAAAACGCTACTGGAATAGGATTGTTTTACACACTGCTACAGCACTGAAAGCAGTGAATGGATTTGGGTTTGCACACTGCTGAAAATGTCTTTTGTCAATCTAAATATTATTGCACAGCATTCACTCCTTTCTTTCATCGCTCGGATTGCAGTCAAGTTTCCCAGCTTATAGCTTCTGAGTGTAATCGGGGGCTCCCAATCGCTTCTGCTTAAAGTTAAAAAGCTCAGCAAAGAAAGACTTGTTTGGTCATAATTGCCGTTTACTGTTTAAAACAATATAATTAAATAATCACCGTACGCAACCATGCATGTAATGGCCTGATCCATTCAATCTGTCAGGCTGGTTTTTTCAGTTACAGGAATGGTACAACCCATCCCTCCATCTTGACTGAACTGTTTAACAGTATGATATTCTTGCAACTAAAAAGAAGCTTACCCTGTCCTCATAATATTACAATACAAATACTTTCATCAAATGTAGGTTTTAGGCATTTTTACCAAGGCATGTTACCTGGTAAATGACTGTAAAACAGAGCGCTTAATAAAATGTGTGTCTTGATCTTCATAACAGCTTGCCTAACAGTACAAAGCTAAAACAGTCTGCAAAGACTTTCATAGCAGGCATGGTTTTCCATCACCTGGCCCGATCCTTTCTGCATGACAGTAAACCATCTTTTACAGGCAGGTGCTTCACTCCCATTAAAAAACGGAAGGGAGGGGGTTGTACTAAACCAGGAAGAAACGCGACAAACTAAGAACAATAGCAAGGCTGCTTATTTTGTTTTTTTCTTTGACTGGGAAAGAGGTGGGAGGGAATGGAAATGAATATCAAATTCTTCTTGTAGTCGGTTTTGTGTTCTTCTGTAATGTGTGATTTTTTGGAACAGTGAGCGGTTTCTGCTCCCCTGACTGCTATCAAAATTCAATCATAAAAATGCAGAATGTTGTGATAAAGTATACCTTGGTTCTAAAAGGATTGACATGACATTGTATTTGTCCATTAAAGTACTTATAGCTAACTACTGAATAAAATAAGTCCATAAATCTGACTTGTTACAAAAGATACTATTTATTAGAATTATTTTGTTAGCTTCAATCACTTAAAGATAAAGAAAGACTGACCTTTCCACTGATGGAGTCATGCCATTGTATTTGATCACAAACCCCTTCTCGTAATTTTCATTATCTCATGTTGGATATATACAATGTGTATAACGATGGACTGTAGGGGTTATGAAAACATCCAGATGTTGCTCAGCATCATCCCTGCTTTCTGATTCAGCGCAAACGTTTGATGTTCAGTGATGTCACATTTATTAATCTCAATCTGACAGCGACATGCTACTTCAGAGCCTTCTGGCCCCCTTCTTAGCGCTGCACGGAGATGTTGTGAAGATCTACAGGGACGCGGCTGCCAATGATGAAAAGCAGACCGTTTTGAACAAATGTTTTATTCACGTCCTGCGAGTAAATGCAAACTGGAGAGCTGAAGAGGGAGTGTTAACTCCACGCGACTGCAGACATGCCAAGCCTGGCTCGTTTCTGCTGATTGGACCTGGCATGTCCACAGGGGGAAAAAGAAATGGGAGCAGATCAATATCCTTTAGGTCTGGGAAAGGTAAAGGGGTTAGTAGGGGGGGGGTGCTGTATTTACCAGACAGTAACCCACTAGGCTGCCTCAGCGTTTACTCGAAATGTAAAAAGTACTGTTTTTTACTGGTTTGGTAGCATTAGCAATTTTAATTAAAATTTACCAAAAACAAATCTAAAAATCTCCACAGAGTATGTGCTTCATGTTTTATTTTATTTGTTAGATATTTTAGTTAAATGTAGGCTCAGAGACATGTAATAGAGATTCTGGTTCTTACAGATTGTGAAAACTGCAACGCAGCACTTGAAAGGTGATAAGAATAGGGGGCTAGGAACTAAATCTAAGGGAAAAATCCCCTGCATTGTCCTCCGTCCACTAGAGGGACCACGGTGCTTGACTCTGCCAGTTTTACTATGTATGCTCTGCGTCTTAATATTTATTTTTATTACATTATTTGAAACCAGATAGGCACTGTGCAAAAAATCAATTAGTAATGTTATAGAAAAGGATTATAAAATATCCCACACTGCCAGGTCTCCGATAACACAATAGAGCCCAGAGGCTGGAGGGGGACGTCCCGCTTGTTATCAGTTATTGCATTCCAACTTGAAGGAGCCCTAGAGGCAGGAGTTAATTTGCAGAAATTAGGAATAATAGCTTGAAGCCTTTCAGAGCGCTTGACAGACAGGCGGTGATGTATAATTAGATGATGTCCAGGAGACCTGAGGCAGCGCTGATAATGGGGAGCTTTGTCATGCACACAACAAAAAACCAAACTCAAAAGAGTAAAAAAGCTTGAAATGTGCGTGTTTAACTAGAATAGCAATCACCTGCCATTCCAGAGCGGTATGAGTTGCAAGGTTATTATTTGTTGGGTAGAGAATCATGAGTGAGATGCAAGGAGCATTGCCCTTACTCGGTGAATCTGAATCCTACAGGGTGACATTTCTGATGCCCTTATTAAAGGGGTACTTGCACAGAAAACAGTAACATGCTTCTCCTCTTATCAGCCTTGATCTAAGCAGAAACTACAAGAGGGAATCACACCTAACATGCAGAATAGCATATTAAACAGGCTAGAATACAAGCATTAGGAAAAGGTAGATGAGACAAGGTAATGTGGAGTATCCCATTGGTTAGACAAGGTCATGTAGAGTATCCCATTGGTTAGACAAGGTCATGTAGAGTATCCCATTGGTTAGACAAGGTCATGTGGAGTATCCCATTGGTTAGACAAGGTCATGTGGATTATCCCATTGGTTAGACAAGGTCATGTGGATTATCCCATTGGTTAGACAAGGTCATGTAGAGTATCCCATTGGTTAGACAAGGTAATGTGGAGTATCCCATTGACGTCACAAAAAGCAATACAAATATGCTGGAAAGAAGTCAGTGTTAAGGAGAGTTAAGAAGTTGAGTTTCTCCGCAGTTCAGATCATTGCAGTTGACCCTGATGAACATTAAGAATCCCTGCTGTGTGCGTCCCGCTCTGTCAGACGGGTGCTCTGGGAAATGAGCCTCTGCTGCAGCCTGTTCCAGGGTTATCGTCTCCAGAGCCTGGGGATTACTTCATCCCCAGAATAGGAGGCCTTCACGGATTTCTGTTTCTCTTGTAATCTGGCTAAAGAATGTCCCAGTCCCAGCCGTCTTTAGATCCTCAAGCTCGTCTGATTGATTCGACACGCTGATCACGGGGCAAAGGGCCCAGCTACAGAGCTGCCTTCTCCCAGCACACTGGGGAGAGACAAGCATTTCAAAAACATAATAACCTACTGTGACAGAGACAGAATGATTCTCAGTGATAAATCTCTCTCCCAACCTGTGAAGGCGCTGTGTAAAGGGAACAGAGTGCCCTGGACTGGATGGCCAGACAGTTCATTCCCAGGGTTCTCATTTTTATTGTTTACTGACGTTTTTGTCATCAGACTTTGGATTTACAAATAAAATATCATTGCACCTGGATTATCGTTGTCTGACTGTTCGTTGATCCCTGCTGCATTCCTGCACCTGCACACTGTTAACCACTTTGCCACACCTACCCACACCACGCTTATCTCTGCAAGTGATCCTGGCTGCCTCTCGGCACTATAGATGGGAATCACAGACCTCTTGGCATGCAACGCTTTTCCTTAAGTTAAAACAGCTTTTGCTGTCAATTAAAGCACAGGGAAAACAGAAATGCACCATGCTTTCTGGAGATAAGAGAGACAGATACAGGCTTAAGGCTAAAATGCTAAAATGTAACATTTATACAATTCTAGCTAACATCAACAGGAGATACCATCTCACAGAATATTTTTTTAAAACATGAGTGCTTTAAGAAAATGAAAAGGGTAACTACAAGTAGACAAACACTTTGGTTCATGCCTTCATCAGTGTTGTGCCAATCAAGGGAGTGTGTATTCATGCTGTGTTTTTTAATGTTAGTGATTCAGAAACCCCATTCTCAGTTGGACAGGTGTTTATACAATTTGTCTTTAATACCACTGGCGCGCTTTAACGGATTGGCCTCAGACACGCTTCAGAGCCTGCCTTTCAAGTGTTTAAAAATTGGCAATGCGGGTCCAATGCTAACATCAAACAGTTTGGAAACGGTGCGGTGACCTCGAAGGTAAATGAGGCGTAATTGCATCAAGCGAACTGTTCCCAAATCCCCTTCAGTTCACCAGCATGCCAGATATTTGTCCCTTGTCAGAAGTGATTATTGTTCCTCCCTTCAGTGTGCGGAGGTGCTTGTTCAGGTGGGAGGAGGTGGAAGCGTGCCAGGTCGTTACCCACGGTTGAGTGTCCTCTGAGAGTTCAGTACACGTCCATTAAAAAAAGCTTCCTGAGCTCTACCACCAGAGGGCTCTTTGTGAGGCTGCTTGTGTTAGCTCCAGTTCAGGGGGTCCTGCTCTCTTTACTTGCTCTGCATGCAAGCCTCCAGTTCAGGGGGTCCCCCTCTCTTTACTCGCTCTGCATGCAAGCCTCCAGTTCATGGGGTCCCCCTCTCTTTACTCGCTCTGCATGCAAGACTCCAGTTCAGGGGGTCCCCTCTCTTTACTCTCTCTGCATGCAAGACTCCAGTTCAGGGGGTCCCCCCCTTTACTTGCTCTGCATGCAAGCCTCCAGTTCAGGGGGTCCTGCTCTCTTTACTTGCTCTGCATGCAAGGCTCCAGTTCAGGGGTTCTCCCTCTCTTTACTCTCTCTGCATGCAAGACTCCAGTTAAGGGGGTCCCCCTCTCTTTACTCGCTCTGCATGCAAGACTCCAGTTCAGGGGGTCTCCCTCTCTTTACTCGCTCTGCATGCAAGGCTCCAGTTCAGGGGGTCTTCCTCTCTTTACTCTCTCTGCATGCAAGGCCTCCGAGCTGGGGAAACTCACTCGGGCACTCGATTGATAAACAGCCGAAGGTGTGGCTTTCCTGGCATTCCTGACGGGTGAAGCAATAAAGCAAACAAATCTGTGCTGGGTTTGTGTTATCATAACTTTAACAGCAACTTCATTCCTCCACACCAGATATTCAAGTGTAGACTTTTTCATTTTCTTGGGGTGTCCTTAATCAAATGACGGTGAGTCTTTTGTATATGAATAGCCGGTAGAACGTCGGGTTTATAATCGTTGATCTGCCTTTTAATCTGGAGTAGACACTGGGTATAAAGAACCGTTTATTTGAGTGGCTCACTCGCCTAAGAAAGGGTAGAATCTAAGAGGGGAAAGTGAACATCTACAACCCAAAACCCATCAGATACAAAGCTCAACAAAATTCAGCAAAGAACCGAACTGGACAATGCAACTTCATTTCAGCGTCTGTAACTTTTGCATCTTTTCAGGAAGGGGGGTGGAATATTAATAATGAATCACTGTGAGTGGTTAAAGATTGTATCAATTGTATAGTAACGTGTGTTTCCTGTACATGTTTGACCTAAAAAGCACTTTCCTTTTGTTTCCTGCGAACTTTCTTCTTTGTTGACGGGTCTGAAAGATTTATAGCGTGGAACGCTAGACAATCCAAGCCTGCAGAAAGAAAAGGTTTGCGCCCTTGCGTTGAGGCAGTCCATGAATCCGAAGCATGTCGTAACTGGATAATTGCACAGCATTTCAAGGCTGCCGTTGTCTGCAGCTATTCCGACTTGTTCTTGTTTTTCTTTCCCAGTTGAGGGACACACAAGGAGCCGGCTCTGTATAAAATAATCAATCTACTGTCAGAGGAGCTGGAGACGCTGGCAGGCAGTCATTTGTGAAATGTGTAGCTAGCGGCAAAGGTCAGCTCACAGCCAATCTAGGGCTGGCCTCTGGACTGGGGCTGCCTGTCCCAGTCTGGCTATTCCGCCTGGACAGAGTCACTCACGCTATCGCAGCGAGACCCGCTGAGATACACCAGGCAGCACGATGGCAACCGCTGGTATTTCAGAGCGAGACGCTCATTCACGTGATTTGCACTGTAATAAGCCACTGGAGACACTAAACATATATTAAATGTCAACGGTCTGTCAATTAGCTAACAACCGCCCTCCTAATCCTTTGAAACATTTGTGAGCCACGTCTCGTCTCCGCAAAAATAATGCATGAAAAAAAAAGTGATTTTCCATTTCTTCATTTGCATTTAACAGCAATAAATAAATAACAGCTTTCATATTGGTAATTACCGAGGATTACAGACTTGGCAGAACGGTTTCACCTCCTACAAGTCTGTGTCGTCTTGTCGTTAGTGTGGGGTAGCCTTTCCAAAGTCATAGCAACGCCCAGAACGAACCCTACAGCCCTGGTGCAGTCCACTATAAAGCATTGCCATTGTGAATTAGCTTCTTTTTTCCCCATGTTTGTTTGTAGTTCCAATGATGTCATCCTTGTTCGCCGGTTCCTTCCTTGGTTCTGCTCTAAGGATTTTGCAGGCCTTTGTGAATAGCCATCTTGGGAAGGTACTCCCCTGGATACATGCACTGCCACTTCTTTTAATCCTAGTATCCGAGCCTATTGAATAACACTAAGTGAGCTGCTGCCACATGGGCACAGTACTGGCCCTCTGTGTAGAGTTCTCAGCTTGTGAGTAAAGCTATTGGTATGTAGCTTTACTAGTACTTCAACGGTAGCGTATGTTTTACATGGCTGATTCCCTGGTGCCCTAAAAGCAGGGCATGCTTTCAGAAGTTCAAAGACCTGGTTGGTTAACTGTCCCTTGTGTATTCTGCTGCTGAAACCTCAAATGCTTTCTGGTGTGACACCAGAGGCATGACTCATGCTTGTAGTTTTATTACCCTCCTCCCCGTCACTGCCGTCACTGACCACAGGACCGCAACTCCATAAAACAACCTTTGCTTCGTAGCTCAGGTCGCTGTGAGAATACTCTACTTCTGCCTTATTATTTCTGGGATTAGAAGGCTACTGGATAAATGCCCATGGTATTGGAACCACTCTAATGCATTACATGGTCAGGCTTACACCATGGTTTGATCCGGGTCTGAATGAGTAAATCACAGTCAGGACTGCGAGCGGTTTGAGGTAATGACGGACAGCATTAACAGAAACAGCTTCTGACGGAGACAGTCAAATGATTTAGTGTTTCAGCTGCATTTGGGGAGAGGCCACCAGATGGAGCAGATCCCCCACCTTCAGGACACCCGGGGCTCGGCTCCCTAACTCCGTGCGGATGTAAGACCAAAGCGGAGCCGAGCAGTGCTGAAGAGCAAGCATCGGAGCTTGCAGGGCCGCTCTAGTTGATTGCTGAAAAAGGGAGTTGATCCTACAGGAGGAAGCCTCCAGGATGTGCACAGCAGCCTCCCACTGAGCTAATGCAAGGGCTTGCAGTAAAACTAATTCACAATCACAGACCTTACTGCGCAAACACGGGCTATTTAAAAGCACAGACACGCACTTAAATAATCAAAAGATTTGGAAGCCTTTTTAACTTTGTACTTGTTACGTAAACAAAAAACGATGGCTGGTAAGAGGTGGCCAGTCCCCCAAATGATTTCCTGGTGAGGAGGAATGAACCTCAGTGGTCCAGGTGGCATTAGACTGAAAGCGTTCCACTGTGAGAAGATGGGAGGGGCGGTTATTAGACGTTGTAACTGGTTTTGCCAGGCTGTCATTTGGGATGTGCAATACAACACCTGTGGAAAATCCCTGTAGGGACTAGGTTTACCTTGTTAGATTTATATAAAAGTGTTTGACACACTCCAATTGAATCTGCTGTCTCAACTACACCTGCAGTTTAAAGGGTGAGGTATTCGACATTCGTCAAGGTTCTTCAAGAAGATAAATCCTCTTCTATCCGAGGTACAGTATCTGCTTCGCGCTTTCATAATAAACAAGCCAAAGCCAGTATTTTTCACAGCATGCATCTTGAACAGACAATTATTTCTTAGTGTTTTTAAGTGTTTACGAAGTGTTTAGAGTGAGGCACGTACTGCATGTTGTCCAAAAAAGATGACTAGGTGGGTATCTGTCACAAAGACGGCCAGAGTGGGTGGCGTCAGACCAGAAAAGGAATACACAGACAGAGACGGTGGTGATGATGAGCTGAGTGCAATGGCTGCACTCAGCGTTTATTTAACAAATAAAAGGGTTGTAAACAGCACAAAACAGGACACGGCACTGGTAGCCAAAAGAAACATATAAACAAAACGGACTAAACACTTAACAAACGGTGCACGGAGACAAACAAACACGGCGAGTACAAACAAAACACTTATTATACGCTTTCTATTTACTTTACTTTCACTACTCTCTCTCTCACCCGTTCTCCTCTTCCGAACACCCAACCCTGAGTGCAAGAAATGTGCGTCTATATATACTATTGTGCTGGGATTCAATTACTAATTAATTATTCACTTGAATCCCAGCACGTGAATTAATTCTGTGCAACCCCGTGCTCACATATTACATTTAACCAGCACGTGAAGTGATTTGTGCTCTCCTCGTGCCTAAATACAAATCTACACTTTTTAAATACACGTGAAACACAGACCCGTTTATATCCCGTGTACCAATCTATACACCAACATTTACACACGCAACATACAACACATAACACAAATGCACACAGGGGCGGGGCACTTTGCCACAGTATCGTATAATGATTTTAAAAAGGCAAAATGCAGGTGTAACCGGGAGGGGTGACCCCGCACACCGCAAGCGAGCATCTTAACCACTATGCAAAAGAGCCGGGCTCGTCTGCAGCCGTGGTTCTAGAGCTCTTCCCCTCCTCTCACCTCGCTGACCGGGTATCTGTAATAGCAATGCGTCACACAGCACTGCTCCTTCAATCAGCACAGAAACCACCAGCGGCTTTCTAACCACACAGGAGATGCATGTGGAAAAGCAAGCTTTCACAATCCCACACACATTCAAAACGTGCGGTTTGCTTTTTAGGCGCAGACACAAAAAGAAAATTATAATTCATTTCAGGTTTTTATTTATTTATTTATTTTTTTATTTGTTATGTTTGTTTGCTTTTTTGAGCCATAAACGTCAGCTTTTAATTTCTACCTCCTGCCTGACGAATCAATCATAAAAAACAAACTTGGCTTTTGCTCGCATAAGTATATATGTTTGGGGTTTGGGGGGGGGGGGGGTGGGCAGGGAAGAAAAAGTAAACTCACGCAGTAAAATTAAGACAAAAGGGTAAGATTTATAAGCGTCAGCTGGTTCGAATTTCCTCTCGGCTAAATTGTACGCCCAAAGAAAGGGGGTGTTTAAAATTTAAAACAGGCGTCCTTCATGGGGAAGGGTTTAGCATACTTTCAGGGCAGTGGTGTCTGTGTCAGGTCTTCTGCAAAGCACCTCAATTTCTGAAAAGTATTCTTTACAAATGTTGTGGTGCAACTAGAGTACAAAGGAAGGACCAACCAGGCAGTAAATACATTGCTAAACTTCCTGATTTTTGTGGAGACTGCAAACTCTAGACTGTTCCAAACCCCAGCCCTGATTCACAGCACTGCTACGCTGTGAAGTAACTCTGGGCCCTTCGAGGGGTGTCGCAGGAGAACAGAATGCTGTTTTTATTTAGTTACTCGAGCTGGAAAGCTTCAGTGAGATGTGTGGGAACCTTCTGATCATCTCCATGTGGGTCCTGAGAGGTACTGGCATTAAACAAACTCCATGCAGTTACTAGCGGACACAGCGAAACCACTGAGTGCAATTGAAGTGGTATTGAAGGGCAGAGGTAATTGATAGCGTTGATTTAGAAACAGATGAACTAGTAGTCGTACTCGCTGTGTTAAGTCTACAGCTTTTTATTGTGATTCATTTTATGAAGCGGGTAGCTAAAATGCAGCAGTTTTTTCTCCCAAAGGTTTTTCAAACCGTTTCCCACTTGAAACTAAATTCCATTTCCAAGTTCTTTTTGTTACTTGATCGACTGATAGTGACAGTGTGATGAAACCCAAACAGAGGCGCACAGAGCCAGAGGCCTGCCTGTTTTGAGTGTGTGTGTGTGTTGTTTCTTCTGGGGAGTGGTATTTTCTAAATCTTTCTTCCTCCAATTAGAAATCAGATAATTATTACCCAGCATTGCGACAGCCTGCCCAAGTTGGCACATGCCATCTCTTGTTTTGAATTCTGGAAGCTTCTGCCTTTGAGGGGTTGGATTGTTAACAAGACCTCAAAAACAACCAGAATGAGAACGGAAACAAACTGTTCTTTTTCAGCTTTGTATCTGTACGACAGCCAAGTGACGAAGTACAGAGTTATCTTTCAACCGGGAGATGAAGAGCAAAACACAAGTGTAATCTGGCAACATTTAAAACCCGCCCATCCTAAAATGACCTCGTTTCATCCGTACTATCAATGACAAGATCAGAAACTCATCCCTGCTCAAGACTCCCCTTCTGTAATCTCTGTTTGGTAAACTCCGTGGCATTGCTGCCTTACGAAGATAGGAGCTGAAACTGTGTACTACAGCAGCTGTAAAAAAAAAAAAAAAAATTCTACTATTTACTGTTTGCCTCCACTCGTGCCGTCAATAACTTTGAGATGTCACTGCTTGGGGTGTAGCATATCGTACTAGGTTTCACGAAGCTTAACACTCGGTGTGTGTTTTTTTGTATTGTCCAGAAGGAAGCTCTTTCAGAAAGAAGCTACTAGTTGTGGACAGATATCAGTGTGAAATCGTTTGTGTGAAATGCACTTGACTGGGTCTGCAGTTGGTTCTGCGGGGAAAACCCAGTGGGGAACAGAACGGCCTTTATTTACAGAACAGAAAAAAAAGCCTGTCTGTCTGTCATCTCCCTCACTGCAAAAGAAAACAGCGCCACTTTCCCCTTGTCGCGGCCATTTTGTTTCAGAGGAATAAAGAGGGAATTGTGCTTCTCAGCGCACTGAAGGTTTGTGTGCGTGTGCGTGTGCGTGAGAGAGAGAGCGTGTGTGACTCTCACAGTTCTACATTGTCATTGTTTTGGACCCAAATTGGAATTAAATGAGCCATTTTAATGACTTTCTTAGCAAAATTGGTGGGACTGTCTGGAATAAAGCGCAAAAGCCTCAGGACATGGTGAAAGTTCATTATTTTTACAAAGCACCCAAGTGTCCGTCTCATTTGCTGACTAACAGAACAGAACTAACAGAACACTCAATTCGATGCCCCTGGAGATTTGAGGGCCAGTCATTTACCACAGAGCACAGAGCGCTTTGGGGATCCCATAGCTCTGAGGAGCAGCAGATTGATACAACAGGACTTGTGTCTTCGTCCTCCTGAATTTGCAGAGCAGCACACTCCGTATGAGGATCCTGATCGCGTCTCCCCATAATCAAACACAATACAAACCATGGGCTGCGACCGTTAAAGATGTGGAATACATTTAAAAAACGTGAGCTGCCTGATACGTGAAGTTAAAATTCGAGCCATCTCGATTCCCTGAAGCAGAATGTTTGGTACAAGGATTGTTGTTCCAGTTCACTGTGTCCCTCGCCGTCGCTGCAGTGGGAATGCGCTGGGTGTATTTGGCTGGAGTTTGTGCAGCATGCCTTCTTTTGGAATCGGATCCAGTTTAGGGACACACTCCCATCTCCCAGCGCTATTGTCTAGCATGGTGCTTGGAGTAGAGGTGCTGAGTAACCTGGACTTGCTCCATATACCAGAACCCCAGCATGATGTGTAGATGCAGCAGCTTGATATTACAACGTGAATCTGAACTGTGCCTGAGTGGTTTGTAGAAGACCAGGGGGAGAATTTGCTCCTGCTCTGAATGTACTCCTGCGCTCTGCTCCTAGTAAAAATGTACAAATTAAAACTTCACCCCCAGCAAAGCAACAGGTCTATTTTATATTTAATAACAGCTACCCTGTAAAAAAATATATAATCACTTCCTCTCTGTGACACGCTGTTCCGTACCATAGGAAAACAAAGCCCTCCAGATATAAATACAGCAACACGCATAGTTTGTTGCTGTGAGAAAATCTGTCTAAAATCTGTCTCACACTTCTTGAGTCAAACCATATTATGGCCAGCTAGCCTTGGGGGATTTTAACATTTTTTTCATTGCCGTCGTGCACTTGTAAAACAAGTAATATCACCTCATTATTCTATCAAAATAGTTCAGCATTGTACACGTTTGCATGCTCCTGCCTCAAGGGCTTCACACATCTTCAAGCACATGCCATAGGCCGTCGATGTCGCCCCCCCCATATATAAAATCCTGTGATTTATGGGCCAGCGAATAAAACACTGAGTAACATGAAGCCGCAGCTGAATTCAATTCCAGGCGATGCAGGGGTGTTAACAAGGCTGAACGATCCGTTCAGCTCATTTGCTGACAAATCTTCAGAGGTTTTTGTTCGCAGTCCAAGCACTACATGCCAGCCAGGTATGGTCGCAGGGTACCAGACTGACAGCCAGCTCCACAGAGAGCTTCGCTGGCCGCGGACTTGGAGCCCCTCTGGGCTTGCATACTGTGGTCCCTCTGAGACTCGCCTCGCCTCTGGGAAGGAATGTGCTGTTTATTTAAATGTGTTTTCATGCGAAAGCGTGCGGGAAGCCCATATAAATCAACTGATTTGCATGATGTCATGATTAATGAAGTCATCTCATGGCCACGGCAGCACACCGTCCAAGCTCATACTCTCCAGACCCTTCTAATGAGTTTGAGAGAGAGGATGGAATAATGCCCACATCCCCACTGAGCTGTGATTATATATATATATATATATATATATATATATATATATATATATATATATATATATATATATTTCTGCAGAGTAAAAAAAAAATATATATATAGCACATTTTTTATTTTTTACCACTTTTTAAGCAATATGCCCCGAATTCTGTATCCACCTTTTTAAATTCCAGTCTGAATGTGAGGATCGCACCTTGGTTAAGTGGAATATGAGAGAGGGAGTCGGAGAGACAGAGAAGGAGGGGACAGAAGGCAGGAGCCGACAGAAGAGAGGAAGCTACTGGCAGTGAAAAGGGGGGCGTTTCTGTTGGAATGTTTAGACGGGAAGCACTGAGCTGGGGAGTTGTGCTTTTTGTTTGCTCAAAGGAGAGGAAGTGTGGTATCCATCTATCACACTCCCAGGTGAGCCGACTGTGAGCAGGGAGACAGGAACACTGATATGCTATCAGTGTTAGCAAGGACAGAGTATAGATGCAGATCTGTTAGCAGCAGATAAGACCCATATGAAATGTGCGCTTGACTGCAGTGAAAGTGCCAGGAAATCAACAAGCTACTGCAGCGTGAGTGCGGATTCTACTTCAAATAGTGATCTCAAACTGGAGATGTTACGCCAATGTACATTTGTGTCCAAAGCTGGCATTTAAACCACTTTTGCTTTGGGCGATTAGATTTGTTACCCATCCTGCACTAGACCATACCTAAATGATACTGCTGAGCAATAGAAGCTGGCAGATTGGGACCTGCTGGTGTTACTGCTCAGTTAATCCAACCCCCTCTGACACCCGTGAGGGCAGTTCTAGAATTATCACTGAGTTCCACTCTTCTAGAACCCGGTCTGGTAACCACATCGACGTTTTTGTGTCTCTGCAGACATGCTGGTAATCTAGGCAGTGTAAAGCCAAGGGAACACGGAGACACCTTGTGGTTTGGAGCTTGGTTTCAGACTAGATTTCAGGCCACTGTATAGCACACAAGGGGAGACTTGGGGTTTGATACAGGAAAGTTGCCTGTATTCTCTTGGAACCAGGTTTCAAGCCACTGTTCTAGAAAGCGTGTCTGTTTTTTTTTAGTTTGTCCTTGAAGGTAGCATTAAGAGATTGCAGGGTTTTTTGTTGGTTTTAAAGCCCCAGTGCGTCACATAGCAGTCGTGCTGTCATTTAATTCCCAGCAGACACCGCGGCAGCACCTCTCTACCCAGGAGTCTTGCATCGCCTTGCTGTCTGAGTGATCAGTAAGCTGGTAATGAGATAAAGAGGAGGCAGCGGTGTGCCCCCCTCCCCGCAGTGATCCTATTAGCCAGCCAGCCAGCCTGCCTCTGAACTGATCTGCTCACCGCTGGGCTGTGACGGGAATCAGGACACAGAGCCCATCTCCGCTCGCCTCGACACTGCCAGGGGAAGACGATCAACCGGGTTAATTAAGCACAGCGCTGAACAGCACCACTAGATCTCTATGTACAGCGTATATCAAAACATGTGGCGTTTGGGAAAGTACACAGTGCTGCAGACACACAATCAAGGAGCCTTGTTCACCATTCAGAGTAGCCCAGCGTCACTGCCCTGGACTAGAGCCATGCAGAACCAGTTCACAAATGAAATGGGTTTTTAGTAACCCTTGCAAAAATACCCTGGAACAACACTTAGTAGTGCAGTCTGTTTCTACTATGAACTCTCAATTTCCGTGGTTAACCAGGGTTTTTTATTTTTTTAGTTTCAGTGATTTTTGCTTGTGTTTTAGTCATGCCTTCATTAAACTTTCACTGTGATTTAATACACTTTGCTATGTTTTTAACCACAGTTTACCACAGTAAACTTCTATAAATCTACCAATGAGGACCACAAGAGAATTGTTAACTTAGCTGTTTTTATAAATAAAAATATGGTGCAAATTGTCCATTTTTTTATGGAGCAGAGGCCTGCTAAACCTAACCCATCATCTGCAATAAAGCTGTCTTGGGAGTCCCCTTTTAAGGGCGTTTTCTTAGCTGTTGAGCCCCACCTAGTGGAAGGAAGTAGAACTCAAGCTTCGGTCTTTACAGGTATTGCACTTCAGTTTGCGTTGCTGTTTGAATGAAGATCAGAGCTGTGATCTTAACAGAGGCTTGGTGAGCCCGCGGTGCATGGTTACTGTGTCTCAAGGCGCTCCGTTGTTTGTCTGCCACCTGCTGTCTTGCTAGTTGGAGCAGGAGCTAACCCGCTCTCCCAGCACTAAAATAATGTGGCTCTTGGATTGTATCAGGGTGTGGAGTGGACAGGCACTCCTGGGCTTTGTGTCGGGCAGACAGTATGTACATGTCATGGGATTGTTTCCCACAGCAGATGCACATGTACACTGAATGCACTGCAGCGGCACACACACAGCCTGCACTGCAGAGATCTGAACACACACAGCAGACATGTGTCGTGCGTGAGCAGAGCTTTCAGTGTGAGAGGTGCTGAATTGCAAAGCTACTGGTTCTAAAGAGACTTCCGTGGCTGCTGTAACTGCGTCTGCACAAATACCAAACCGTTCCTTTAAATGAAGACCCCTGCTTGCGCGTCTCAGTGACTAGGTGTTTCATCATGGCAGGTTTGGCACTGAAGGCTTTTTTAATGATTGGAAAGGAAAGGGTTACGATGTGGCTGTGTTGAACAATAATAATGAATCCTCATTTCCATTTTGTTTAATCTCCCCGAGTTTGGTTTTTACACGGTACATGCTGACAGTTATGAACCTCTAGAGAGCTGATCCGCTCTTTCTTTTTTTAAAGGAAGTGAGCTGCTTCTGCTTTATGTTTTGTTAGTTCATATTAATTACCTGAGGTTCAGAGAATTGATGGCCTTTACAAAATGACATGTCAAGTAATTACCGTTAGCCCAGCGCTCTCTATTGCAGCCGGCTCTCCAAACAGCCACACTGAAGCCTGTCAGGACTGTTACTCAGCACCTCTCAAAGGCTGGGACTCACTGGGCTTCGAGAACACAAACAAATGATCTTGGACAACATAAACTGAACAGTTTTCAGTCCAATTAAATTCTCTCGGTTTGTCAGATATCAACACACACTTTTTTTAAATCTTAATATTGATACTAAAACGGTCGTAACAAAAAATCATTTGTAACATGTAGACCTTGACGAGAAAACGTTTTTAGTGGAAACGTTTGTCACAGAATGTTGCTGAGTTTCCTTTAGCATTTCTGATAGCAGAGCTAGGCTGAGCAGTGAGTGTGGCTGAAGAGACAGTCACAGTGCTGAGAGCCGGGGGGTGCAGGAGGCGTTGTCGCGACCCCCAGGAGAGGAGGGTGCCACCCTCTCTAACCGAACCCCCCCCCGTTTGGGGTTGTTATCCAATTACCCTGATATGCAGCCATTCACTGTGGCTAACTGGATTAGAGTCATTATAAAGAGATTAGTGCAGGAATTATACAGCAGAATAACAACGAAACAGCAGCCTGGACTCACTCACTGAGGAAATGTGATTGTGTAAAGAAAGGGTTTCGCTGTCCTGCATGTGTTCCTGTGCATACATGATTGCTAGCTGCCGTGCCATGGAAGGAGCGATTGCACATTGTGATCTTGTACCACAGGATTTGGTTTCTGGGCTCTAACCGCTTATCCACACTGTCTCTCAAATCCGACCCGTTCCCCTCATTGCCAGCCCAGTCTCTCAGCTCTCAGCACTGCTAGTCTCTCAACACACACTCAGAATCCCTCACATGCTACACAGACTCCTTTTTGCTTTTTTTTTTTTTTTTTTTGTTAAGTTTCTGATCCTGCCCCTGATTAGAGCGGGAGGTTTTGTTCAGACAGTTGTAAATGTATCCAAGATTCAAAGCACACTGCGGGAGGGCAGCAGAGATGGTTGATGTGGTTCTATGGGGGGGGGGGGGGTATAAAGATACCTTTGACCCCCAAAGCTCCGAGACCCCCACATCAAGGGTCTTTCTCTCCAGGCACCCTGCTGAGACAGCTGAGGCACAGGGAACAGTTTAGCGGCTCTGTCTGGAGAGACTGCACATTGACAGAGCTCAGCATGTAACAGTCCATCAGTTTATTGCACCAGTGTGGGGTGTGTGGGGTTCATTAAGCAGCTGCTCCTGGCCTTGTGCATGCTGGTTCAATTTACAGAAACTCTTTTTTGAGGTTGGAGTGCGGGGCTGCAGTGTGGAAGGCAGTGGGTTTGAGTAGCTCAGTGGTTAGAGAAAGCACTGGGCTGCAGTGTGGAAGGCAGTGGGTTTGAGTAGCTCAGTGGTTAGAGAAAGCACTGGGCTGCAGTGTGGAAGGCAGTGGGTTTGAGTAGCTCAGTGGTTAGAGAAAGCACTGGGCTGCAGTTTGGAAGGCAGTGGGTTTGAGTAGCTCAGTGGTTAGAGAAAGCACTGGGCTGCAGTGTGGAAGGCAGTGGGTTTGAGTAGCTCAGTGGTTAGAGAAAGTGCAGGGCTGCAGTGTGGAAGGCAGTGGGTTTGAGTAGCTCAGTGGTTAGAGAAAGCCCAGGGCTGCAGCGTGGAAGGCAGTGGGTTTCATTAGCTCAGTGATTGGAGCTCTTGAAATGGAGACTTGCAAGCCTGTGCTGCTTGCTTCTGCATTGTATCGGTCACGCCTGCCCTGACTTCCTCCCCAAATATCTCCCCCTCAGCAACCACCTTTTTTGCACCGGGTAATTGCTGCTCAGAGTTAATCAGGCCTCCATCAGTGAGGCTTTAGGTTTCCATAGAAACATGTCACGGTGCTGAGACGAATTCAAAGCGTGTCCTTGCTACCCTTGTAATCTTTTGAAATGGTCTTTATCGACGCAGAGGGACCCCTGATGTAAGTAGACGCAAAGGGCAGGCCAGACACAGACCGCAATGTCAGCTGCTTTGTGTCCCTGCAATGCCAGTCTGAGAGATGTGGAGAAGCAGCAGCCGCTAGCATTTCAGGGTCTGCGGTCTCCATTCGTAAAGCTAGCATCATAGCTGGAGTTTACATTTCAGGCTCAGCGGTCTCCATTCGTAAAGCTAGCATCATAGCTGGAGTTTACATTTCAGGGTCCGCGTTCTCCATTCGTAAAGCTAGCATCATAGCTGGAGTTTACATTTCAGGCTCAGCGGTCTCCATTCGTAAAGCTAGCATCATAGCTGGAGTTTACATTTCAGGGTCCGCGTTCTCCATTCGTAAAGCTAGCATCATAGCTGGAGTTTACATTTCAGGGTCCGCGTTCTCCATTCGTAAAGCTAGCATCATAGCTGGAGTTTACTTTACATTTCAGGGTCTGCGTTCTCCATTCGTAAAGCTAGCATCATAGCTGGAATTTACTTTACATTTCCAGTTAGATACTGCACTAAATGCATCTCTGTACTCTGCTTGGCTGACAGACAGACAGACAGACAGACAGACCAGTTCAATCACTCACTGTATAAAAGCTTCATTACCAAGATGAATCGGTATCTTTTAAAAAAAAACTCAATAAATAATAATAAAAAAATCTAGCATCTTCATTGCTATATAAATATATATATATATATATATATATATATATATATATATATATATATATAGCAATATATAAATTATATATATATATAATTTTCTTTTTATGTAACTCATCTAAATTTGCTTGACATTTTTTGGGGCCGGAGCCAAAAAGGCTTTTATACCCATAAAGCTTATGGATCGGGATAAATCACATTAAGCTGTCCAGTTTAATTAAAGTATCGACAAAACATAATAGATACTTATAAGGGGAGTACAATATATCTCTGTATTTCCATGTATAATTTCCATGCGGTCGGGGTTTCGTTGTTCCACTGAGGGAATGCTGTGAGAGATTCAGCGGAGAGCTCGGGCCTCCCAGGGGAGCATTTGAGCCCATTTACTGATGATTTAGTCGCAGCCTCTTTCTTTAAAACACGGGCCTGTCTAATGAACCGAGCCCGTCAGCTCATGGGATGATCAATAGCGCAATGTTTGTATTCATAAAGCAGGGAGTTAATTAAATCAAGGAGTCTGTGGGGTACATGGAAGACACTAAGTAAGGGTGGAAAGTTAAATGGCTTTAACAGCATGCAAAGCAATCCCACAGTGCTTAGGGTGCCAGTGTAACGTGTGAGCGTTCATGTTATCTTTCGAAACTCAGCTTGTTTTTCCTGTTTCATTTCTGTAATGCTTTTGTTTTTGTTTTTTAACAGAGAGAGGGAAAGATTGCGCCTGACAGAGATTGAAGTTCTCTTAGTATCTATTTCTCCATGGTGTAGCTCCAGCATGGCGCAGGGCTGGGCTATCACACTGCTCCCTGATATTAAAGTTCAGGACAGTTTGAATCACTCCTGTCGAGGAAAATTGCTTCTGAATTGACATGGACGTCAGTGGCTGGGACACAAAGCATAACCCTTGCCAGGTCTGAGGGCAAGAGTGAGCCATGATCAGACTGCACTGACCGATAGTGTATGCTGTGGGGGAGCCAGCAGCTACTCCAGCTCCACCTCTCCCAGCAAGCCATGTCAATACTGGCCAGCCAGGGATTCCTTATGAAGTGTATAGTGACCACAGGTTACCAGGAACAGAGCGTGTGTGTGTGTGTGTGTGTGTCTGTGTCTCTGTGTGTGTGTGTGTCTGTGTGTGTGTCAGTGTCTCTATCTCTGTCTCTGTGTTTGTGCGTGCGTGCACTCGCGTGTCCAAGGCTGTTCTTTTGCTTGGGGAGCATTCTTTTGCTTGTATCACTAATACGTTTTAGTGCTGCCTGGTTGTCTGGACACAGGAGGCATTAATAGAATCAATAGAGGGGATGGCATGGAGATTTATAGCAGCTGTCCTGTGAGTCACAGAAAGGAGAGCGAAAGGAAAATAAAATGAATACAGTTTAGAAGCAGATTGTCACTGACATGAGACTGATGCACTCCCTCGGCTTTGTGTTCATGCAGGATGGGGAGTGAGTGGGTATGAGAGAGTGTCTGTCTGTCTGTCTGTCTGCGTGTGTTTGTGTAAGCGCGTACGTCTCTTTATCTGATAGCATTGTTCCTTGTCTGTTTGTTAGTAGTCTGCTTTACCTTTAGGGGATTAATAGACAGCCATGGTAACATGTTGGAGTCATTGGAATGACTGTACCTTTTGAACATGCCTTCTTTAATATCTGCGATTTATTCATCTATCACTGTGCACTGGGTTAAAAAGGCCAGTCTAGATGTGGTAGTCATGTCCCAATAGCACTTGTTGTTCAAGTCATCTTTTCAGCAGATTGCACAGAACACTCCTGGATGTAGGTTTTGCAGGTGTCTCTTTTCTCCAGACAACCCCAGTTGAAATGGCTGTGGAATGGGAGGTGGTGGCGAGGTAACTTGCATTTAGAGTTTAAGTGCTGTGTTGCTGTGTGCTTGTACATTTGAATACACAACAAGCCTCCTTTTTTAATACCACGCCTTGTTTTACTGTTAAAATCTCCTTGTTTTTACTGCTAGAATCTGTTCATGTGTCTTTCCAAAAAGCTGTCACCCGCCCTAGTTTATGGGTTTGTTTTTTTTGCCAGCCCCTTACTTTACCACGATGATAAAGAGCATGAAGCATGCCTGTCATCTCGAAGCGCTTCTATGAAGAGAAATACAAACTCCAGTGGAATAACAGAGCCTCGTAAAGCATCACCTCTCTCTGCAGTTTGTGCAAGGCATCTGGAGCACTCGGTTTGCAGCTAATAAAACCAAAGCAAAGCAAATGAAAAGCTCTGATAAAAGAAAACAAATACGTGTAATAAGAAGCGGGCACGGCATCCTCTCTTAGTTCCCCTGTTTTACACACATGCCATCTAAACCAGCGTGTGGTCTTTGAAGAGTTAGCTGATGGGCTCGTGTTTGCAAGCTTCCACATGCGCTTCAATATCATGCAGATTGTGCCTTTGATTGTGTTTTGGGGGTTGGAGGTTGTCAGCCAGCAATAAACTGAAATATCATGGGGCAGTAACAAATGCTTGTAAGATGTTGAAGGGAAATTTAATTCTGCTAAATTCTTGATTTGCTCCCAAAAAAAGCACTTTATTTTTTGTTAGAAGCAAGAGCCTTTTAATAAACCTGTTGTGTATAATGCACTAAGACAGCCACTGGCAGAGCCTGTAAATATGTCATAGTAGCGAGTGACTGAGTTGTGTTCAGCTGTCTGGTATTTGGGTCCATGCCTGTGGGTTTGTCACTTGCATTGAGGTCATGGAGGTTAACACAATTAAAAGTAATCCCTCATTGTTTCTAACTGGTCTGGTTGAGAGAGGGAGTCTGTGGCTACAGCAAAGATATTCCATTTCCAATTATTATTTTCTCTCCCTGCTGTAATTGGATTCTGGTTTTTATAAATTACGTTTACAAGCAAGCATTTACAAACAAAACAGGTTTAATAAAATGAAGCGAAACCGTTGAGACATTCAGAAAATGATGTGTGCCACAGTGAAAAAAACCAAGAAGGGTGTACCGCTGTTACAGTTTCATCCCATTTTAAGTGTTTCAAGCCTTGCAAAAACATGAAGTGTTTCTGAGCTCCTTAACTCTGAAGAGCTAACCCCATGATCAGCGACACCCTTGTTCCTGAATTCTGTCTTCTCTGTTTTTTGTTCTACAGGGACCTGAGTGAGAACCAGATCCAGGCTGTCCCTCGCAAGGCTTTCCGTGGGATCACCAGCGTCAAGAACCTGTGAGTATCACACTGGGATCCTACAAGCATGCAGAGAGGGACGTGGCACCAAGGGCAGGGCTCGGGGCTGGAGCTGAGGGACTGAAGGGTACCGAGATCTAGAGCAGTGGGAGGGAGAGGGAAGGAAGCAAAGTGACCTCGTGGACGAGGGACTGGGAGGCAGTGTGACCTCGTGGACGAGGGACTGGGGGGCAGTGTGACCTCATGGACGAGGGACTGGGAGGCAGTGTGACCTCGTGGGCGAGGGACTGAGGGGCAGTGTGACCTCGTGGACGAGGGACTGGGGGGCAGTGTGACCTCGTGGACGAGGGACTGGGAGGCAGTGTGACCTCGTGGACGAGGGACTGGGAGGCAGTGTGACTTCGTGGACGAGGGACTGGAGAACAGCGTGACCTCGTGGACGAGGGACTGGAGAACAGCATGGCTAGCCTAGTAATGATAAGGATTGGGAGTAAATATGGCCAAAGAGGCATGTAGCTATGAGGCTGGAGCTGTAGATCTGTATCCTAGGGGGTTGAGATGAGGATTGGCAGGGAGTCTGGCCCAGTGGTTACAGCTGAAGAATGGGAGGTGGAGTTTCTTGTTGACTCAAGTGCTGGATTGCTGTTTGCTTTCTTGATTGTAGAAGTAGAATACAGTAAACACCCACCCCCTGCATTCCATCCATTACTGAGAAGCAAGCAACACATCTCGCCTGGCGTGTTCTTGGGAAACAATTTCTTCAAAATGAAGATGCGGTTACGTGACTGTTTAATAAGTTTGGCTCCCTCGCCTGAAACAAATAAATAAACTCTGCATTCCATAAAGCTGCTTTATCCCCAAACAAGCCCCCTGAAGACTGTTTGGTAATTTCGAAATAATTAATAACATGTTCTGGAATGTATTTGTTAATGAATCATATTCCTGTCTTTGTAGTTAAAAGAATAAAACAAAATGAATTATACTGTACAGTGCGTTTCCCCTCCCGTTGTTTCTTTACAATGTTCCCTTACGGACTGGGCTAAGAATTCTTTATTGCCCTGCAGATCGTGCCAGCTGTGGTTGTGTGTTTGAATTATTCACCCCTCCTGTCCTGTAGGAATGGGGCTGTCTGTCTGTCTACTGTGAATGCTGCCTCTTCGGCCAGGGTTTACAATATTCCCAACACTCACCTGTAGAGCAGGGAGAATAGTGCAGATTCTAGTTCCTTTATTTTTTGATGGTTGATTCTGTTGTAAAGGCTTGCAAGCTCACGTTTTTAAAATCTCTAAATAAATTGCTGTGTGGCGGCTTCAGGATTCCTGCTGGCAGTTTTTGGCTCCGGAGAAACAGTGATCTTATTTGGAAATGACTCCCTGTCTGGAGTGTGTCTGTTTTAGGTTAAGATAATATTTGCATTTGTACTACAGTCATGTGCAAGGCTGCTACCAACCCCCACCGTCCTTACCACCAGCACCGTCAAGTCAGGACGAATCCGTCAGCATCAGATCTCTCTCAGACAGCACCCCTGACCCTTGGAAAATGAATCCCTCGATGCAGACACATCCGTGCTTCTCCTGATAGTGCAGAGCCTCTCAGATGAGCTGTGAGGTATCCGCTGTGTCTGTCGCAATGCAAACAGGCTGCTTAACCCCGTGTGTGCCAAGAGGACACTGCATTGCAGTAACAGCACATTGACGTGAGTTGCAACACATCCTCAGAATGAGGCACTGGAAATGTCTTGCACATTGCGCAGTCATTTTTGTGGCTTTAACTTTTACTGTGGTTAGATGTGTTTTTTGCAGTTCTTTGATGCCATCCCTGCTTAACCTGCTTGCCTGTAGTTTACCATGCTTGCCTTTAGTTTACCATGCTTGCCTGTAGCTTGCCTGTAGTTTACCATGCATTCTCTGTGCTTTTGATTTTGATAGTATTTTATGGTGGTATACCCCAGTAAGCCTTTTAGAGGGCGTTTCCCACCTGTTACCCACCAGGAGAGGTGTTTAAAACGAGGATTAATGCTGTGCCTGTATGTTTGAACGTGGTGTGCTTGGTGCTGGCTGGTACAGTGTATGGGCCCCACACAATGGAATGAGCAGCCTCTGGATCTGAGATCAGTCTCCTGGCTGCAACAGCTTTTAGTGATCCGATTACAAGACTGCTGTTTTATGGAATGTAATCAGAAAAACTAAAGGGTGACTGACGCTCTGAATTGAGAATTTTTGGATTCACTGTTGGGTGCGTTGCTTGTGCTCTGCACTCCTAACAGCTTCTCTGAAGCGTTGGTAAGATTATCGTTCAGTGTCTGTTGGATCCCGTTCTGTTCCTGGGAAGTGTTGAACCATGCTGCACCTGTTCTCTGGTCAGCGAGGGGATTGCAGAGTGAAGGTGGTGCAATGGGGTTATTATACTGGCCTTTCAGGGTCCAGATTACCAATGTTTATTGGTGGGCTCCCTCCCAGGCCGTGCCTGACTATAAACACTGCTGCTGAACTTGAGATCAAGAGAGTGGATGTCTCCAGCATTGTCACTCTGACGGGTTTAGAGGCACTACATTTATCTCAAATAAATGCAGGGGAACCGAAGCTGCAGACATTTCTGACCTTGCCTAATGATTTTAAAGCTTGTTACGATGACACCAAGGTGTAAATGAAGGAAAGGGAGAGTCAGATAGAGCCGCAAGGCAGCTGGTGTCTGATCCCCATTTAGAGCTTTCAGAGGGACAGTATATCACAGGGAGGTGACGGCAGGTTTAATTACTCCTGCCCGCCATCACCAGCACACCAGGGCCGTTACTGCGGGTTTATTGATTTTGTCATTTGCTTCATTACGTTTAATGCAATCCTTTTTGCGCAGAGTTATTCTTCCGCTCCGGTGTGGGTCACTGGGCTGCTATGTGCACGAAACAACAGCCCTGAGCCGTGGAATTCAAACCCGGCCCCATGAGAAGAATAGACTCTGTCTCCACCTCGGATAGACTCTGTAAACAGCAGCCTGTCTCTGTCTCTGGCTCGGCCCTGCCCGCTCACCCGGCTTCTTTTTACTGGGGAAGCGAAGAGAACCCCCGGCTTTGCAGCTTCCCCACAGGCAGGGATGATGGGGGAAAGGAGAGCGATGCCCTCCAGAGTTTAGGTCTTTAAATTGGTTTGCCAAGCTGCGTGATTCAATTATGTTTTATTTAGTTATAATATTGATTTTGTATCTGTGAGCCTACTAATCTATCTATCTATCTATCTATCTATCTATCTATCTATCTATCTATCTATCTATCTATCTATCTATCTATGAAAAGGAACGAGTCAGGGTCTTGCTGAGTGAATCCAGCTCCTCGTTTCCCAGTGAGCTCCCTGGCTGGGTGCCCGTGTGATTGCCTCTCTGGAGTGGCAGTCACAAGACTCATAAACAGCCCTGCAGCTTCACGCTACCTTGCTCAGAATGATCGGCGAGAGGCGCAGTCACTCACTGTTGGTTGTTGCAGATGGCAGTCGGGTCTCTGAAAGGCTTTAGCCTTTATCGATTCACACATCAAGCCATCGCTCCTCAAGCATCCTGCTCCTGCGGAGGTACCCTGTGCCAGCCGGTCAAACATCCTCTGGCACAAGCTCTTCACTACACAACACATGGGTCCAGCTAGCATAGCTGAGAAGCCCGCTCCATCTCCAAGGCTGGACTTCAGGTCCCAGGGCAGGATTTCACCAGAGCTGGGAGTTAAACCTCATGACTTTATAAATCAAAAGGCAGGCAAATCAGATCAATATTTATTGAGATAATAAAATGTCTACCAACGTAAATCTTTTTATCGGTCGAGTCTCTTTTTTTTTCTTTCCGTGGCTTTTCGTTACTTTGGTGTTTATTTGTATTCTTCCCCCCTCTCTGTCTTTTTAAACAGGCTGATATAATAACAGATGAGCTCCTGCGAGATTGCTCCACACACAGCAGCGATGCACAGACACGAACGCTTGGAAGGTTATGTACCTTTTCATATCCACACAATCGCTCATCCTTGTAGATAACCAGTTAATGGCGTTTCTACAGCCACAGTTCTGGGTGGAGCCCGTCGTTCTGTCTGGAAGCCTTCCAGATGGAAGACTGGCAAAGCAGAGGCATCAAACTGTCACTGGCATTTGGTGCCGCGGATGATTAAGGGCCTATGCAATTAGATTTGAGGATTTTAATTTGGGATTCACGTCTCCACTCCCTGTCCACTGTCACCCTTCACTGACAAACTTCAAACTAGCCCGCAGGACCAGTCTTGTAAAAACATTTTTGGAACTGCAATGACTGTAATAACACCAGTATTTCTGACCTGTCCCAGGGATCAATGCGTTGAGCTATCCCCTGTCACACCAGCAACCCAGACCCCTGCACCTCCAGCTGTTAAAAAACATGATGCAAATGAAGAAAGTTCTCTCTCTCTCTCTCTCTCTCTCTCTCTCTCTCTCTCTCTCTCTCTCTCTCTCTCTCTCTCTCACAGAAATAACAACAATTATAATGTGATGAGTTTACTCTGTGTTTCCTTCCTGAGTCGCGTCACCCCCAACACAAAACGAATACACAGTCAGGCGAGACAGATTGCAAACGTAATACTGATTTTTTTTAAATTTTATTTTATTTGTTTATTTATTTTTTTGTGCTGTTTGCCCAGTTGGTTTACAATGAGGCTGGGGCTGACCCAGTGTAACAGCCTTCACCTCAGAAACAGCTGTCAACTGGAAATGACTTTCACGATCACTAAATAAAATAGCCGTGTTTGGAAATCAAATTGGCCAGGCAGATGTGAAAGCCTGCCCGCGGTTGCAGGGACATTAAGTCGCTCAGGCCCCCCAGGATAAACGAATTAGGAACACAATGCAAACACTCAGCTTGCATGTCTTGCCTGCATGTGTGTGTGTGGGGTGGGGGGGGGGGCGGGTATGTAGGCCTAAGAAGAAGGAAATAAATAGGAAGAAGAGCTACTGCTGTGAGTCTGGGAGGGCACCTCTGTGACCTCCAATGATTTAGACGCCCTCTTCTTTAATGAAATTGTTTCAGTGACAGAGCTTGTAAAAGCTTGTAATGGATTGGATGCTCTAATGTAATGAAATTACTCCCTTTCTGTCTTTAAAAAAAGAAAAGAGAGAGGGAGGGAGAGAGAGAGGGAGGGAGGGAGGGAGAGAGAAAATGCAATTAATATTTCCAGAGAGCTGACAGCCGGGGTGGGCTGTGAGCTCGCCCTCGTCATGCTCACTCTCTCTCACAGCGACCGGGGGAAGGAGGGGATGGGCTGCAGTCAGGAAGACCACGCTAGACCGTTTCGGGCTGGGCTGGGCTGGGCTTGAGTCTGGCTGTGGCTGGCGGAGGTGACACCGTGACAACCATCCTCCCTTCGTTCTGTATGACCCAGCGTTCTCACTCCTGTCTCTCCTTCGCAGGCAACTGGACAGCAACCGCATCAGCTGCATTGAAGATGGTGCCTTCAGAGCCCTGCGGGACCTGGAGATTCTGTGAGTGAACACTGACTGTTGTTTGTTCCTTCGTTTGTTTGATTTTTAATAAGAATGTTTGTTTTAGTTCTTGTTTCAGTCATTTTGGAGATTTTAAGAGCCTTGTTTTAGTCAGTCCCAATTAAAAAAAGAAAGAAAAAAAAACATTTAAATGAAAAAAATTCTAATAAAAACTAAATTGTATTCTTTCTTAACACAAAATAGTATAGTCCAGTTTTAAAACGATGGTAGGTGCTGGTGTAACCATAAGTGCGCTGTGTAGAATACTTTCAAGGGTTTCTATAGGACTGCCAGGTCTAATGTTTTTGTCTTAGCGTGTGTAAACAGGTGACCGCCACTTTTTTCCATGTATTTGCAGCGATGGAGAAGGTCAAGGTAACTGGATTTGAAATAATGCTGCAGTTGCTTTTCAGTTTGGATGTGCGATACCAGAAGTGTGTGGATGTGAGTGAGTGAGTGTATATGGGATGGTGTCTTTAGCTCAGCAGGTCACATTAACTACCCCTCAATCCCTCGCTACCACCAGCACCCCTCTATCTACAGCTGCATAGAGAGTGAACCCTGAATGCTTTCAAGAGGTCTGCTTGATTAACCTGTACCGACACAACTGGAGGGATATGTGGTCGTTTATTATGACACTGATCAAATATTTATAAAGGAATAATCTGTTTGCCTGTTTAACATGTGAACTGTCTCCTAATGCTCCAATAACATTTCCAGATGAAATCTATAACAAAACAGTCCAAAGTCATGAAAATAGAAGGCGGATGTCAACCTGGATAACTGAGTTATTTATAGAATGCCTGAAGATTAATGTGGCATGATGTGATGCCACATTAATGATGTGGCAAACAGACGGGACAAGGGGTAAAACCTTGAGGAAGCAAAACCTACTGAAAATATACAAGTGTGCGCAGTCTTTATTGCAATGCCTAGTTCAGCGATGAATGTATTTCTACAACTGTAGCGAATAAGGAGTCTTTTTAGGGGTTGATTTGATGTGTGAAGGCTTCAGGTATTCACTTTCAGGATGACATACTGTAGAGCATGAGCTCGATCCTCTGGAACACTGACTCGTCACTGGCAGAGTCTGTAATCTGGACTCACTTCATGACTAGGGAGTGTTCAGGGTGTCAATGAGGGCTCCCGGGTGTCAAGACTGCCACAAATGAGCAGAACCTTCCGTCTAAAAAGAGTGATGTCAGATTAGGTTAATACTCCAAGCTCACAGAAGGAGGTGATGGAAGTGATGGAAGTTAATGAAAATAACACAAGTTGGGAAGCTGTGCGTTTTACACCCATAGCAGTGCGTGGGATTGTAGCTGTGAGTGACAGACTCACTGAAGGATCGATTGTGCCCTGGGGGGGAGGGGGGGTACACTGTGCTAACGAGGGACCAGCCTGGGGGGTACACTGCCTTTCTTCATTCCTTCCTGCCATTGTGTGATCTTTTAAAATGAGCTGAGGAAACACGGCCCGTCTCACACCCTGCTTATAAGAGCGCGTTGTTGAAGAGAGCGGCATCTCTTGTGGTCTTCCAGGGGCTGTCTTGAGATTCAGTTGAGGGCGGGGGTGCCTTGTGGCCGTCGCAGTCTTGGATTTGCAGGGGCACTGCATTACAGTCCAGCAGACACAATGAGGACGGGCTCGTGATTGTGAAGTAGCGCAGAGCACAGCTCAGCCATTGTCTCTGCTGCTGGAGAGGAGATGGGGACCGCCAGCATTATAGCATGGGCACCCTGCTGTGCCCCTCTGCCCCCTAGTGTTCCGAGAGAGGAAGGACAAGCACATCTTACTTCAATGCGGATAACAGCGCCTAATAGTCTTACAATGAAACAAAGAAGTAGCGCCCCCTGTTCCTTGAACCCGCTCGGTCCTGTCTCGGGGTATAGTATCAGTTCAGTGCTGTAGGTCGGGGGGCGGGGGGGTTACCCTTACAAAACGTTACCCTGGTATATATAGAGAGTAATAGACAGGCTTCAGTGAGTTACAGGAAAGCAATTCTATCTTGGGTTTATGTGACATCATAAACTACGAGACAGTCAGGTCGAGTACTTTATAAACTGTCACAGAAACCCCAGGTGGAATTATTTTCCTGTAACTCCCTGAAGCCCATCTATTATTTTTTTGCAATACATGGATATTATCTGTGATAAAAAATAAAGACAATAAACGGGTGTTAACGTTCAAATTGCAAGTGAATTTAATGAATAATAATAACGTAAATTAAGTCATTATTAAATATCGTTTTCTTTTTGATAATTCAGGAATGGTGAATTAAACTGGGTAGATACTGCAAAAAATAACGTATTTTTAAGGAAAAGGTGTTTCAATGGGGTATAGTTTTTATTTTATTTTTTTAGTCGCTGTCAGAGACGAAGATTATTTGTCTCATTCACTTGGTTGGTGCTGCCGTTGGTGGAGGATGATTGTAAAGCTTCACAGAGACAGATTTGTTAAAAGTGCCTAAAAACCACAAACTGTGGGTGCTGTCGAGTGATTGAAAACGAGACATTTTGTTTGAAAGTGGTCGGGGGCACCGGAGTCAAATATGGGTCAAAGGTCAAGTATAAGCCTCTAGAGGAATATGCCAATCTGACGTCACTACTGCAGTATTGTGTTTTTTTTGTTCGAATGACTCAAATATAGCCATGATTTCCATATACCTGTTTTGTAAGCTCAGGCACCACATTGAAATGTCCTGCACATTGAAGGAAATATGTTTCCTTTTTTTTCACAAAAAGGATCCTGAATATTGTTTAGGAAAGTATAGTTGATTTATAACAGCTACACCACAATAATCACGTACTTCAGCTTCAGTGTATAGCACCTTTAAGTGAAATCATGTTTAATCCAATAGTAAACCTGCTGTGTGCTTCAGACAGTCTCGTTACGTTCTCTCATGGACGCTTCAGCTGCAAGCTTCCCTTGGACCCTGTTTGCCATATAGATCACCCGCCGGGCCGCTGTACAGTACAGGTGCTGTTTCTCTCAAGAAGGAAAGAGACTTGTGTGTGTGTGTGCTTGGTAGCAGTACAGCTCTTCTCAGTGTGTGTGTGTGTGTGTGTGTGTGTGTGTGTGTGTGTGTGTGTGTGTGTGTGTGTGTGTGTGCGCTTAGTAGCAGTACAGCTCTTCTCAGTGTGTGCGTGTGCGTGTGCGTGTGCGTTTGGTAGCAGTACAGTGCTGCTCCGCTTCTCTCCTCTTGCTGCTCTGCCCTGGCCAGGCTCTGCAATGAGCTTTCATCACATATTCCATGCATTTTTAATTTCCGACACCAGCCTGTCTCCGGTGGGACGAATCAATCTCAGTTCCGCGTTTAGCTGATACATTTACGAGAGCTACAGCACTGGCTGGAGCGTGGGGGGGGGAGAGAGAGAGAGAGAGAGAGAGAGAGAGAGAGAGAGAGAGAGAGAGAGAGAGAGAGAGAGAGAGAGGGAGAGGGAGAGGCATGCAGTGCTGCCATTCAGTCTTTTCTTATTTCTTATTTATAAGTTGCAATACGCTCACCGGGGTCCTGAGAGTCAGCTGTTTAATGATCATTTTGTTGGCTCTGTGGTTCTGCTGCTGGCTTCTCTGTGTTACTGATTGCAATTCCCTTTGCTGAGTTCTCTATTCAATGTGATGGCTCTCAGGTCCTGTATAGGTCTTGCTGGCTCAGGCTAAAATCCGAAGATACTGTACACCCAGTGGAAATCATATAACTTGCTAGATAATGTGGACAAGTCCATATTCAAAATACATCAGGAAAAAAGCGACCTGGCTAAATTTAAATGGAAGTAATAAATAAATAAATAAATACAAATCTGGCTTTGTTAAATGGTCCCCTGCTCTCATTACTAATTTCTTAAAGTTGTGCAACAAGCACCTCTTCAGCTCTTCACATTCACTTCCAGTTAGCTGTGCTCTCCACAGGGGTTTTGTTAAACAGCTTTGTCAAGCAGTTTCCTTTTTTTATCAAAAACAATCATTTCCGAGATTATTATTTATTTTTTTTTTCACCGTTGCACATTGTAACACGCGTTTACCGCGCTCCCCTGTGTCTTTCCACAACAGCCATTTTTGTTTCATCGTTTCATTATTCTTTCACTGTTTCTGTATGCCGTACCACGCTCTGGTATTTTATGATCGTTTTTTCCGCACAGCTCTTGGCTTTATTGCTTAAATGCAATGCTGTCTGCCTGTGCTGAGCTCCGGTGCTGAATAGCAAGGCAGAGCTGTGGGAGGGGAGCTCATGTAACTCCTGTTAAACAGCGTAGTCAGTGCTAGCAGTACCTCCCCTGTTGTGTGCAATACAGCACAGCAAGAACAAAATGCGTTCCATAAAATAAGTAACATTACTGGATATAAAGTCAAACGATTTTCAAAGTGATTGCGTAACCAGTATAAAGGATCACCAAAGCCTGAGTGTAGTTTGTGTTTCGAAGGCTGGGTAAGAAAGAGCACTCGACACATTGGAGATCCGTGTGGGAAAGCTGTCCACTGTTTCACAAGAGACAAAAGCAGAGGCTGTGGAGGGAGGGCTTCTTCACTGTGAGCTGCTCACAGAACAGGGCCAGACCCCAGACAGAAGCGCTTGGTGAAGTGCGTTTCTAATGCAATACAGGTGGAATGATAAGCAGCTGGCACGGAGTGTGTGGAACGAGCTTGAATCACAAACGCAGCACTTTCAGGTGACATCACAGCCTGAAACAGCAAGAGTTCACTAGACAGCTTTTTGCATTATTGACTTGTAGTGGAAGGTAACTGTCAGCATCTCAGTCTCAGATTGGTTAGGAAAGAGATTCAGCAGCAATTCTAACTTTATTAAAGAATGTATGACAAGGGTATCACAGAACTGGAAAGAAAAATCTGCGCTCTGCTGAATACCTTGGTAAATCTGTAGTGAAAGCATAGTAAAAGCATATTTGAAGCCCTATTATACTGGATAAATCCATTAAGGCATCCTCCAGGTAGTGGGAATGGCCTGGATGTGAAAGCACACAGTAGAATCACGAATGAAAGCATGCTGCAATGCAAAGCTATCATTGTCGGCTAGGGCACTGTTTAAAGATTACTTCATTTTTGCAGCCTTAGTAAGTTACGTGCAAGCATTGTACCCAATATGCAATCAGTTCAGCATTTAAACACAGAAACAGAACAACAATGCAATAAACAAGCACATGAATGAATAATTAGCCTGGAGATTGACAGACTGTGACAGGGTCAGACACGGGGCACCCAGGACCCTGCTGTCAGATCCACTGCAGTGAGGTATTGAATGGAAGAGATTTATATATTCACTGTGCTGCTGATGTGAGGGAGGAAAGCTACACACTCACACACACACAGACACGCACACACGCTTGCACATGCACACACACACACACACAGCTACACAGACATACACAGACACACACGCTCATACACACAGACACACAGACACTTGCTTCCACATGCATACAAATACAGACAAACACACACACACACACACACACACAGACACACACACAAGCTCAATGAGCACCACGGGGGAGTGTAGAATATGGGACTGGCACCCGGAAAGTGTTTATTGGGGCACAGTCTAAACAGGAGGGGTGTGGTGTGAAAATAGCTTTGTGGATCTAAAGGATATCTAGTAATTAGTTCAAACACACCAGCAAAATTAAGCTTACTGAGTCACCTCTCTATACTGTACACTGTAAGTACTGCAGACTTCAAAGCTTGCACTGAGTTTTGTTATATATAACAACAGAACATTCTGTAGAGTTTTATTTTCTGGTGAATTGGGGGACGAGACTGAAAAATCTGAACGCAAAAAAAAGCAAACAATATAATCCAGTGAGCTTGAAGCCACTTTGATCCACCAAAGAGAGGAAGCATTAATGTTCAAATTGAGAAATAACAAACACATTGCCTTTCCAGCGGAAGGAGGTGGAGGGCAAGATTACAAGATTAGGATTTGCTAAGTAGCTCTAATCAGAACAGTGGCTTGTTTGGGAGGAAGGGAGATGGCTGCTGCTGCCCACAATTAGCCCTGTGCATGCTGCAGATAATATCATTGTGTTAGAGACAATTACACGCTGTTCTGGACACACACCATTCGCATTACATGCACCACAACACACCCCGGGCTGATCAGCTGACAGCATAATGGAAGCAGACAGCAGGATCAGCAGCAGCCATGCCAGCCTCCCGGATGACTGCGGGGGCCACCATACTGGTCTGAGTTTAACCTGCTCAATCAACGCCTGGCATGCAGTGAAGCACACTTAGTAAAGCACCTGAATGGGCAGGCAAACACTTTATACTGCATCCAGTTTAGAGGGCAGTAAACGGGAGGGGCCGGTTGACATGCAAGATGTGTCAGTTGTGTCTGAATGTGATACGAAATCATGGCTCATTTCTTTATTTATCGTCTACTGCACAGGTTGTGCACATGAAAGCTTACTTCTACTATGCCAGTAAGGGTGTTCCAAAGCGTATTCCTGTTTTTTTTATTTCACTGGCCATCTTGCAGCAGCGAGGGGTTAATTCAGAGAATTCAGAGTGTTCCACAGCGCCCGCAATGTTCAATCTATTAAACAAAAATAGACGACTTCATGAACCTGTCAAGCAAATGGTTAATTTCGCGTGGGATAAACACTCAAGTGCCCTTCGGGCCACTGTGTATCCTGTCTGTCTTGGTGCATTAACCACTAGCCCTTCGGGGTAAGAAGATCAGAGAAGCAGCTCTGCGGGGGGCACACATGGTAGCAGGTGAGCATGATGCTGGTGCTGCTGAACTGGAAGCACATCAGCGGTCAGCAGTCCACCCGGTGTGCTCTTTGTTTGCTTTGCTGCAGGAACCGCACGGCTACGTTCAGGCTTCACTCGTAGTGATTCTCTCTCTCCTTCCTCTCTCGTTGCAGCACTCTCAACAGTAACAACATCACCCTCATCCCGCTCTCCAGCTTCCACCACATGCCCAAACTGCGCACTCTGTAAGTACCCTTCATATTACTTGTGGTAAGAGAGACCTGTAGGATCCTATAGTGTGATACAAAATTAAGTAGGGCACACTAACTGTTTTGGTGTTCATGGTAGTTATTAATGATGTGCAGAGATACCATTAGTAGATTATCGGTGGTCGTGCTGAATTGTGGGTTCAAGTTTAAATCGGAAGGGATTCTGCCCATCATTAAATGCCCCCTGAGTCGCTTTATATAATAAATTGGAATGTGTCTTGCTTCTAACCCTTGGTATAGCCAGGATCTGCTTCTCACAATAGAGTAGGAGTGAGTAAACGCTGTATTCCTTAAATGAGAAGCGAGTGAACTCCATATGGGTCTCCGTCTCTTTGCTGGTTCAGTGTCTAACCTGCTGTTCTCTGATTGGCTGTGCTTCTCACTTGCTCCTCCCCAGACGCCTCCACTCCAATAACCTGCACTGCGACTGCCACCTCACCTGGCTCTCTGATTGGCTGCGGCAGCGGCGGGGGATTGCGCAGTTCACGCAGTGCATGGCTCCGGCGCACATGCGGGGCCTCAATGTGGCGGATGCTCAGAAGAAGGATTTCATCTGTACAGGTAAAGAAACAATGTTGCAGGTAGCATGATAGGGCACCAGATACAGAGCAGCAGTGCAGGTAAACACTGCTGTTTGACACAAGAGAAGTAACGGATCAGCTGAGACGTGGTCTCTCGATGTCTTCAAGGAGCACTTCAGGGACTGTTGTTTTTGAAATACTGTTTTAAACAAATCAAGTTTACGTTGCCTAAGAGAGTGCTTATAAATTCTTAAAAAGTTTCTATAAACAAACTTTACCATTTCAAATAACGTGCAAGATGCTGAAGATTGCTGTTGAAGCGTGTGTCATTGAATTTACAAAGTTTCTTTTAGTATTTCTAAAAGACAGTGCCTTAACAGTGTACAGTGTGGGGCGTTTCAGCGTGCATTGCAGTAATCACTCAAGAGATGCATCTCCACAAGCTAACTCGATTCACCACTAATTATAAACACAGGCTGCTGGCTTCTAGTTGTTGTTGGGTTTTTTTTTTTGGCCGGCTCAGCCCTTCAGGCTTCTTTAAAGAGTGAAGTTGTTTTTGTTGTTGCTCTGTACAATATATTGCTGTGGTCTGTACTGTAAATCTACTGTCTGCTCTACAATTGTCAAGTCACTTATAGTCTGGGTAATATCACTTAGCTCTTGATAATGAACCCTTGTGAAATGGCACCATCGCGTTTCAGGAATTCCTGGTCCATACCCAGCCAACGCTTTTTGAACACGTGTCTTCATGTTACTGCCAGAGCAGCTCTTTACTGTGCAGGGTCGTTGGGTCCCATGGCTGGCAGATCAATCCTGTTTTGTCAGTGGTATGGATGGGAGATTCAGGAGGAGTCATTTTCTTTGTTTTGGTTCTGGGTAGTGACTGTGTGTCAGACGGCTGGTTTAATCCGTTTTAATCCAGGCATGTCTCTTGAGACGTACTGTGAGTGGTTCATTGCGCTCCAGAGTGTGTCCCTCTTGATTCAGAGGTGAAGGCTGGACATTTGGTAGTTCTTGGTAGAAGTGAGTCAAAGTGCAAAAACAAATGTTTAAACATGCAAACAGTTGAATCAAAGATACTGAAGTGTAGTCTAGTTTAATGAATGAACCTATTCTCTGCCTCCTGTCTTCCCCACTGCCAGGTCCCCAGCCCAAGGAGCCCCATACCTGCAGTGCCCAGGCCTCATCCTGCCCCCCCTCCTGCACCTGCAACAACAACATTGTGGACTGCCGAGGCAAGGGGCTCACCGAGATACCAGCCAACCTGCCAGAGGGCATCGTGGAAATGTGAGGAACACAGCTTAGTGTGAACACTCCACTCTCAGCTCTGCAGCGCTGTCATTACCAGCATCTCAATAATAATGAGCATGAGCCTGCACACTCCACTCTCAGCTCTGCAGCGCTGTCATTACCAGCATCTCAATAATAATGAGCACGAGTCTGCACACTCCACTCTCAGCTCTGCAGCGCTGTCATTACCAGCATCTCAATAATAATGAGCATGAGTCTGCACACTCCACTCTCAGCTCTGCAGCACTGTCATTACCAGCATCTCAATAATAATGAGCATGAGTCTACACACTCTACTCTCAGTCGCCCTGCCCCATTTTTAACTGTAGTGTGAATCGATGGCTCTGCTGATCTCCTGCGTGGGCAGGATGGATTGGGACGTCACCAAGGTGCTGGAAGAGCATCAGTCAGGAAGACGGATGGGCTCGTCCTCTGTCCTGGAATGTGGCTTGGCATCTGCCGAGAAGCCTGAAGCTCTTTATCTCCCTCCCGTCTGTCCAGCTCAGCCGTCGAGATGGAAAATGAGGAGGCGATGAAAGCACTCTCCCCCCCCCCCCCCCCCCCCACACACACAAACCAGAGGAGATTGATTAGAGAGCGGAGGAGATGCTGGCTTTATTAGAAAAGTCAGGGCTGACCTGCTATAACAGCTTTGCTAGATGTTTTAGTTTCTAGGTGCTGATACTAGTATCTGATTCTGCACTAGAGATGGGGTGGGCTCATACTCTTGCTGCCCCCACACTCTGTGTATTGCATATCAAATATAATAAAACTACATTTTAACATGTCCTCTGCCATGACTGTGGCACATTATTGGACATCAGTTTTCTTTGGTGCACTAATGTTTCAGACTTCGCAGTACGTGGAACTACTAAAAGCCTTTCCCATGTCTTCAGTGCAGTACTGTCTGTGACTGTCCAGGTCTTGCTTTGTTAGGGTTATAGTTAACCTCAAGGTTTGCATCCTAACCTGTTAACTAACCTGTCCTTGGCTGCACATCAAGGCAGTGCTCTGGTTTCATGTGGAGTGGGCTTGTATGCAAGGAGCTACAAGGTTAATGGCACTAGCATTGTGAGTGATGAGAGGGTTGATGGGTGTTTCTGTTCATTACAGTCGCTTGGAGCAAAACCTGATCAAAAGCATCCCCCGTGGCGCCTTCTCCCAGTACAAGAAGCTGAAGAGGATGTGAGTACAGCTGAGACGGGGCTCTGGGGCGTGTTCAAATAAAAAAGGATGGCTGCAGCTCCATTCGTGTGGAATATTGAATTCCACAGAAGCACATCCAGGCTGTGGGATGTTACACACTCTTGGGAAAAATGATTGCAGCAGCCAGAGTTTGATGAATTAGGAATAATTTAGTTGACAGTGGTCTTGGTGTCGTATCAACCAGACATCAGTTCTGAGCACTTTTGTCTTTCGGCATACAGTATAGTAGGTCATCTTTCCTAGACTTCTATAGACATACAGCACATGCTCAATCAAATTCAAATCGGAGCAATTCTAAAACAGAGACGTCATACACAATTTGCATAAACTGGTTTTAATGATCCAAACAGCAGTGGATCCCAATAGTCTCTGTTAAGTGTTTCTAATCTAAGTTTGTTTTTTCTTTTGCAGAGACCTCAGCAAGAACCAGATAGTGGATATAGCCCCGGATGCCTTCCTGGGTCTCCGCTCCCTCACCTCTCTGTGAGTGCCAGCCAGTTCCCCTTCCCCTCCACTCACACGGACACCCAGACCCACTGCCCCCTTCCATTCAACTCACACAGACACCCAGTCCCACTGCCCCTTTCCATTCAACTCACACAGACACCCAGTCCCACTGCCCCCTTCCATTCAACTCACACAGACACCCAGTCCCACTGCCCCCTTCCATTCAACTCACACAGACACCCAGTCCCACTGCCCCCTTCCATTCAACTCACACAGACACCCAGTCCCACTGCCCCCTTCCATTCAACTCACACAGACACCCAGTCCCACTGCCCCCTTCTCTTCCCTACCCCTCACACAGACACCCAGTCCCACTGCCCCCTTCCCTTCCCCACCCCTCACACAGACACCCTCCCTGTGTCTGTCTTCAATTAGAGCTGCTTCTGAGCCAGGCACTTCTCAGTGTGCAGAATCACATGATTTAGCTGGAGCTTTTCCGAAACGTGATATTTATTTGTCTCGGTTATAAATGCTCTCCAATTTACACCAAACCGCAGCCTCGCCAATTGAACCCCTTTGACCCTGAAAGCAGCTTGTCATCAGAGGCACAGAGTGACGACCTGTAATACGACTTGAGAAGCTTTCAGATCCTCATACACGAGCCAGCCCACTGTAGGCTGCTGAACGCCACATGTGGTGTATCATTCGCATGCGATGCCAATACTTTCGACTCTATGGGTTTGAAAGCAGCTGCGCTCAAATCAGGACTGGGGTGTGTTAGGCAGCGCAGAGTCAGATCTGAATGCTGCATTATTTAGAGAATCTCATAAGAGCACAGTGATGCCTACAAGACAGAGGTGGTAAAAAATAGCATGTTGAAATGCTGTGAGAAACTTGCAACGTGTTGTTCTTTCTCTCGTACGTTAAGTTGCCACTTTCTGAATTTCTTTTTTTTTTCATGTTACTTCACATAAGATGATTTGGGGGACCTTATCTTGCAAATGTGTTGCTGTACCTCGTTCCTGAGTTTTGCTGTTCTCAGCCCGAACAATGCAGGCAGCAGTGTGGAGTAGTGGTTAGGGCTCTGGACTCTTGACCGGAGGGTTGTGGGTTCAATCCCCAGTGGGGGACACTGCTGTTGTACCCTTGAGCAAGGTACTTTACCTAGATTGCTCCACTAAAAACCCAACTGTATAAATGGGTAATTGTATGTAAAAATAAATAAATAATGTGATATCTGTATAATGTGAAATAATGTATAATGTGATATCTTGTAACAACTGTAAGTCGCCCTGGATAAGGGCGTCTGCTAAGAAATAAATAATAATAATAATAATAATCTAACAATCCACACAGTCACTACAACACTTAGCAATTACAAATGAAGAAAACATGAATCAATTCAACTCCATCTCTATACAACTCTAAACCTAACATGAATTCATCAGCAACACAGACCGCTTTTATAGTGAAAAACGACACCACTTGCTGCTATCAATAAGCATTGAAAAAAGGATTGGTGTTCACTGCAGATTTAGTTCCGTATGGATTAATGAATTTAGTAGGGAGTCATGTGTTAGCTCCTCTGTAATAACACCTCAAGTATTAATAGAACCCACAGTAAGAAGCTGTCTGTCTTAATCAATCACCAGTCTATTTTCTCACTGAAGCATGAGAGCTCTGGAGACATGCACTTAACTTTGTACAAAATGCTTTGATAATTTCCTAGAAAAGTTAGAATTCTAATATGCAAGTATACACATGCATACAGACAGACAGACAGACAGACAGACAGTACATGCTGGGGTTGTTCCGTGGTCCGCTGAGATGGGTGTGCGTGGTTCTGACGGCGCTGCATGATGTGTTCTGTGTCTCTGCAGGGTGCTGTACGGGAACAAGATCGTGGAGATACCCAAGGGACTGTTCGAAGGGCTCGTCTCACTCCAGCTGCTGTAAGTGTCCTTTCACATGGAGAGAGAGGGGATGCAGGCAGGGGGTACTGGACCCTGTATGTGTGTGCAGGGTATGATGGTGAATGCGCGGGTGTGTGTCCGTGTCTCATGGTATGATGGTGAATGCGCGGGTGTGTGTCTGTGTCTCAGGGTATGATGGTGAATGCACAGGTGTGTGTCTATATGCTGTATTGCTCAGGAATTGTAATTTTACATTGATTTTTTTTTACTGTCCCTAACACTTGTAAAGTACTTGTGTAACAGGGCAGAGGCTCGTCTGCATTCGTGGTTTTAGAGCTTTTAACCTCATCTCATCTCTCCGACAGGAGACACAATCCGTATCACACCACACTGCCCACTGCACTTGCTCAGTGAAGCTACTGTGCTGTTCCTCACCGTGTTTGTGTTCCCTGTGCTGCTCTGCAGGCTGCTGAACGCTAACAAAATTAACTGCCTGCGCGTGAACACCTTCCAGGACCTGCAGAACCTCAACCTACTGTCTCTGTACGACAACAAGCTGCAGACCATCAGCAAGGGGCTCTTCACTCCTCTGCGCTCCATCCAGACACTGTGAGTACCCTGCGACAGCAGCAGCAGCACAGTCTCACACAGTCTCACAGGGACGCACACACATTAACCAGTTCATATTAAACACCACTGCACCACTGAAACATGTTAAAACCCATAAATAATCAATTTGCGATGTGAGGGCTCCAGATATGAAGTCTTAAGCAACCTCCTCTTCGTTAGCTGTAGAGTGGCAGCTATATAGATTACTGTCTGCTTATAGTCTGTCTGCTTCACTGACTGAGCTCACTAGTCTCAATAACCAAGGAGACCTGGGTTCGATCATCAGTCCCTACCCCCTGTATCATGTTAAAGTAAAACTGTACAAAACTGATGTCTGATGTTCTTCATGCACTGTGCTGTGTGTCCTGTAGTAGAGACTGTGTGTGTGTGTGATGTTCTTCATGCACTGTGCTGTGGGTCCTGTAGTAGAGACGTGTCTGATCCTCCTGCTGCTGTCTCTCCCAGGCACCTGGCTCAGAACCCCTTTGTGTGCGACTGTCACCTGAAGTGGCTGGCTGACTACCTGCTGAACAACCCCATCGAGACGAGTGGAGCGCGCTGCAGCCACCCCCGCCGGCTTGCCAACAAGCGCATCAGCCAGGTGAAGGGCAAGAAGTTCCGCTGCTCAGGTAACCGCCCCCAACCCCGACAGGAGCACACATGCTTCCAGGGGCATCTACACATGAACCTAATGCAAACAGTCCATCAAGTCTTTTACTTAATCCTAACTTTAACGTCACTGTCAAACTGCAAGACTGCTATTCAGTCCACCTGCAGGACGCTTGAAATAATATTCTCTACTCAGATGCTGTTCAAAGCCTGGATGCTAATTTATACTGCTACATTAGGGCGCATACAGTAGCTGCTTTTTAATAAGGCCGTATACTGTGTAGCAACTTAAAAAAAACTAGCCTTGAGATGAGGAGTTGAACCGAGAGCCTCTGACTCTAAAGACTGCACTAGCTGGCTGGCACCACAGCCTTGTATAAATTCATCATCATGTAAATGCATGCAGCAGCTTCGACTGATGGTCTGGTGCAGGGGAGCATAGCTCTCAAGGGCTGTGCTAACGCCTCAGGAATGCGGACAGGACATTCCAAGGCCATTTGTTTCAGGTGAAGAGAGAGGAAGAGACGTGCTTTTCAACACCGGCAGCTCACGTTACTTACCATATCATGTGTGAAATGCACTGCCATCGCCAGTGCAACCTCCCGGACTGTGCTGATACTAACATGGTTCTCACAGGCCGCTGGCTTTACACTGAGAAGACCTACACTACAAGAACAACTAACCCCAGCATTAACAGCTTCAATCTGCAGCGTATGTGGGAAAAATGCTTCATAATCATCCTCTGATGTATAATTTATCTTTTTTTAATACATCAAAGGTGTGTGGGGGGTTTGGTTTCAACTCTGGATATTTTGCGGTATTTCTTTTGGCCACAGCTGAAAAAAAGGGTGACTGAATAAAGCTTGTACTTTTTTTTTTATCGTATCTTTCTTTGTAACTGCTGCAAAGTCTTTCTCTTTGGAATTACTGTTTGGGGAGGAGGGGGATGCATCTCTTTTGGAACAATGACAGCAGCGCAAGCTGAAAATTTTGGGTCCAATTTAAATCTGGGTATGTGTTCTGGGGCTTTTTTCCGGGGGGTACATCTGTTTTTTGGGGTACTTGTGTTTCCGGGGCAGCGAGCTGGAGGCGCCCGTCTGTGCATGGGGGTGCCTCGTTGTCTGGGCCCGGCTTCCTGGCTGCTCTGTCTGGCTGTTCTCTCCTCTGACTCTCCGTGCGGCTGTCCGTTGTGCTTGATCTAACCATGTGCTTCCTCCTGGACTCGCTCAACATGGTTCTGTCAAGCACCAGGGACCGCTGGGCGCTGGCACGCAGCATGGCATGCTGGGATAGCTCTGGGGCCTTCTCTCCGCGACACAATAAAGAGCAGCAACACCCCGAATCCGGCTTTGAGGGAGAATTAAGGGGCACTGTAATGATTCACGGTTCGGATTAGACAGCCCCAGAGCCTCAAACCACCTCAATAGGCTGTTGCTCGGCTGTGGCTCTATGGAGAAAAATTTAACAAGGGTGGGTGTCATCTTGCAGTAACTCCATACAGACAGTGTCAGTTATACTGGGCAAATACAGGGGAAATCTGCATGGAGAAACTACAAACATACCCGTGATGCATTAGTTATCTTTGTCATAGTTCATTGTTTTTGTTATTTAGTAAGGCATTTCAGCAAAATAAACAAATAAAGGTGTTGTAGTGACTGTGTCTGCCTGCGTGTTGAGTGAGGCAGTGAGTGTCAGCGTGCGTGCGTGCGTGCGTGCGTGCGTGTGTGCGTGCGTGCGTCAGTGAGTGAGAGTCCAGCTCCCTCTCTCTTGACCACGCTGTGCTCTTCCCGTGCCAGGCTCCGAGGATTACCGCACTCGTCTCAGTGGGGATTGTTTCCAGGACTTGGTGTGTCCGGAGCGCTGCCGCTGCGAGGGGACTGTCGTCGACTGCTCCAACCAGAAACACACCCGCATCCCAGCCCACCTCCCCGACCACACCACCGACCTGTAAGAACACACGACAGGATAACTTCCTGCATACAGAGCTACCCCCTAACCCTAACCCTAACCCCAACCAGAAACACACCCGCATCCCAGCCCACCTCCCCGACCACACCACCGACCCTGTAAGAACACACGACAGGATAACTTCCTGCATACAGAGCTACCCCCTAACCCTAACCCTAACCCCAACCAGAAACACACCCGCATCCCAGCCCACCTCCCCGACCACACCACCGACCCTGTAAGAACACACGACAGGATAACTTACTGCATACAGAGCTATCCCCTCACTTGTGTTTCACACACAGCAAAATAGTCACATATTAAAAACATTGAACTAGTGAAGGGCCCTGATACAGCTAAGCACATATACAATTTACTGCCAACATGTGAAATAAACACACTTGTGAATTATCTGACTGTGAAGTAACGAGGCCGCACTGTAGTTTCAGTGTCTTATACTGAAAAACAATTCAAGATTGGCATAGACTTATAAAACTGGTCAGGTCAAAATGCTGGACAAGCTAATGTTTCCGAATGCCAGGAACCTCTTAACAGTCCTTTTAACACTGGAAAATCTCTCGCAGACCACTGTCCCTCTAACGCTCTCCTTCTTCATCAATAGTCGGCTGAATGATAATGACATCCATGTCCTGGAGGCGTCAGGGATCTTCAAGAAGCTTCCGAACCTGCGTAACATGTACGTCTTTGTGGGCTTTTATTTCATTTATTACTTAATCAGTTCAGCTCCTGAGTTGTATTTTTACTTTTTAAGTTTTCTACTAAAATTATGCAAATAATTCTGCAAACTGTCTGTCTGTCTGTCTGTCTGTGTCTCTGTCCATCTCCCACAGTAACCTGAGTAACAACAAGCTGCGAGAGGTGCGCGAGGGGGTCTTCGATGGGGCGTCGGGGGTCCAGGAGCTTCTGCTGACTAGGAACCAGCTGGAGACGGTGCAGGGGCGCATGTTCAGAGGACTGACAGGACTCAAGACACTGTGAGTGAATCACCAGCTACAGGGACAGCATTGCACAGCTATATCTGTCTCCACCTGTCTGTCTGTCTGTCTGTATTGAAACTAGTGAATAGCAATCCCCACAAGCCACTAATTACTGCTGGCAGTTCAAGTCTCCAGTCCAAGTACAGTAGCCAGGGCACACTTGCGCTCCAAAACAAACTGTAAGGATGAGGGCTAGAACAAGGCCACTCATAAAGAGTCCTGTGGGTTTCACATCCCTGCTCCCCAGCACTCTACTGACCACATAAGTTACAAAAAGCACCGTTTCACACTGCGGCCCATCAGTGTAACCCCCGAGCTACTCAAACCCGTTGTTATTCCACGTTATTGCAAGTCAGTTTCAGTCACAGTGGTCAGATTTCAAGAGTCTTTGATGCAGGGTGGATAGCCCTGTGTTGATTCCCTGTGTTGTTGGTGCTCAGTACCAGGCTTGTACAGGCAGTGTGTGGACGCAGCCCCTGACTCTCACTGTGTTTGTGTTCCAGGATGCTGAGGAGTAACCTGCTCAGCTGCATCGACAACAACACCTTCACAGGGCTCGGCTCCATCCGGCTGCTGTCCCTCTACGACAACCGCATCTCCAGCATCACCCCCGGAGCCTTCAGCAGCCTGGTGTCCCTCTCCACCATGTGAGCACCTCTGAACTCTGAGCACGCCTCTCACAGGCATTCTGCAGTGGCAGCTATCTGCAGCGGCGAGCTCTATTAAGTAGAGCAGTAAGGAAACCCAGCTGATGTTGGAGCTAAGAGAGCAGAGATCCCCTCGTCTCTCACACTGACCCGGTTGGGGGTCTGGTTTGTTGCTGAACCCAAGCTGCTCAGAAATGGGTTTCCGGTCAGCTGCTGGGGCTGAGTAATGCTACAGAACAGTTTTATTCTAAAATAAATCTTTAGACAGACTTAGTAATAAGTCATGGGGAACCATCCCAGTAACCCATGACGAGGGGCCTGCATTTCTGAAAAGAAAAAGGTTGCAGCTGTGTTTTAATGTGCTTTTAAAGTGTCTTATTGACTGGTCCCTGGGATCTAATTGTCAAAATGTGTGAGGTTCCGCTAGTGCCACACCCGTTCTATTGGCTGTGACACTGAGTTTAAGAGATGCTGGGAACAGACGTTGACGAAGTCCCTGTCCCAGGCACATCCTGCCCTGCACTCCACACACACACACACACACACACACACACACACACACACACACACACACACACACAGCGCCCCATTGTACTCTAGCGCGGTTAAGATGGGGAGCTGCCTTCTGTAGAGAAGAAGCTGGGTTTAATACAGGGACCACATCACACAGAGATGCTCTTTCCCTGCTTTCTCTCTCTCTCTCTCTCTCTCCTGACTGGAAGATGCCTCTCAGTGCCTGGTAGCTCTCTAATTATCCAACGTCTGACTCTGCCACATCCCATGCCAGCTCTGGTTCACTAAAAATACTAGGCGGGCTGTGAACACTAAGTAAACAGGGATTAGGGAACAGCTGTGTGCTAATGCTGTGTGGATCTGATCTCTCGTTCGATCTCTTCTTTTAACATGGAGTTGGCAAGTGTTTCTCCTGTCCTGAACCCCATCTGGGACGGGGTGGTCAGGCTGGGATCGTTTGCAGGTTTCATTATTTTACGTGAAGTATTTTCAGCCCTAAAAGCACTTTTTAATTTCTGTGAAAAGTGCAGGGAGTGGTAAAATCCGGTTGAATGGTGTACGAAGACACCCATATTTTTGTATAAAATGTACCGGTACATTATTTTGAGAGCTTTAGTGTTGTTTTTTTTTCATAAAGTAGCTTCTTGGGTCTGTGTAAGAGCTGGTGTGTCTCAGCCTGGCGTCGGGGGACAGGTGAGGTGACTGCATCTCTAAACTACAGTCATAACCTTACCTCGGGAGTCTCCAACACTGTCAGTCCAGCACTTAGCAATGTCACCCATATATAATAACACCACAATCTGGAATGGATTCAACTGTAATATCTCCACCCATTCCATCAATCTGTATATTAAACATGGCTGGCTTTGGATGATTTCCTGAACTTGTATTATCTCAGCTCTGATATCGATGTGTTGATTGTTTGCACGTCAGTGCTCTGATATCTCTGTCTGTCTGTCCCCTCAGTAATCTGCTGTCGAATCCGTTTGTGTGTGACTGCCACCTGGCCTGGCTGGGACACTGGCTGAAGAGGAGGAAGGTGGTGAGTGGGAACCCGCGCTGCCAGAAGCCAGCCTTCCTCAAGGAGATCCCCATCCAGGATGTGGCTCTGCCTGACTTCACCTGCGACGGTAAGACAGGCACACATCCATATCATTTAACACTCCGGGAGGGACCCTTAGGTGCAGAGGCGAAGGCAGATTATCTGAGAGGAATAAAGCGGTCATAATGGTGCAACACAAGCAGACAATTCGATGGAATGAGCGTATGCTGCTTTTGCACGAATCAGACACAGGTTAATGTTAAGAGTAATTGCTCAGATCCATGACTATCTCAAAGGGTTCCAGTTCCCTGGGTTTTCCAGGACACTGTCAGTGCAGCATATCTAATGGTTTGCTGGCGCTAGTGCTCATACAGTAGATTAGCACGGCCCAGCTCTCCAGTGAGTTCTCTCTTAGAAGAGAGCTGCTGGCTCCCGCACTGATCTGCAGGAGATCTAGACAGGCCAGCTGTTATTGTTGGATCGATCCAGAGACTTCATGAACTCGCATTTCATTTCCTAATTCGCTGATTTCCTTTTCATCTCTGGAGCAAGTCAAGCCTTTGCAGATATCATCTTGTTTGTCTCCAAGATTAAAAGCAGCTATTACCGGGTTCTGCTTGCTGTGCGGGTGGAATGTGTTCTCTCGTCTTGGGAGAGGTGAAAACACTTGACTCCTCGGCCAAGAGCAATATTGTGTGCGCTTAATCTTTAAATGCTGTTTGCTGTAATTTAGTCCTTTCTTAAATTATGGCTTGGCAGCTTATTTTGTTCTTCAGAAAAAGCAAAAAGCAATTATTTGATAACATGCCCCTCTCTCTGTCGCCACCTGCAGGTACAGAGGAGAGCAGCTGCCTGCCCCTCCCCCGCTGCCCGGAGTCCTGCTCCTGCACTGACACTGTGGTGCGCTGCAGCAACCGGGGGCTCCGCTCCCTGCCCAAGGGCATCCCCAAGGACGTGACCGAACTGTGAGTACCCCGTCTGTCTGTCTGTCTGTCTGACGCAACCCTGCTGTGAGTACCCCGTCTGTCTGTCTGTCTGTCTGACGCAACCCTGCTGTGAGTACCCCGTCTGTCTGTCTGTCTGTCTGTCTGTCTGTCTGTCTGTCTGTCTGTCTGTGTGCCTGACGTAACCCTGCTGTGAGTACCCCGTATGTCTGTCTGTCTGTCTGACGCAACCCTGCTGTGAGTACCCCATCTGTCTGTCTGTCTGCCTGTCTGTCTGTCTGTCTGTCTGTGTGCCTGACGTAACCCTGCTGTGAGTACCCCGTCTGTCTGTCTGTCTGTCTGTCTGTCTGTCTGTCTGTCTGTCTGTCTGTCTGTCTGTGTGCCTGACGTAACCCTGCTGTGAGTACCCCGTATGTCTGTCTATCTGTCTGTCCATCTGTCTGAACATAACAAAATAACTGCAGCATCAAAATGCGTTTTAAATAAAGAAAAATGTAAGGGTTATACTTGGCACCTTACACTTACATTACAAAAAAACAAGAGGCTTATAATTCACACTGTGGGAAAGTGCCTTGTAATGAGACATTGACATCTGTGTGTCTGAAATGAATCAAGCTGGCAGCTCTGACACTCACAGACTCACTCACACACAGGCACTGACACACACATTCAAAAGCCATTGCATTTGAATGCTGTGTAAATGTAAAATGTGTTCCTCTGTGTATTGCATTGAATTGTATTGCATGTATTTTGTAATTGCAGGTATCTGGAGGGTAACGTCCTGACTGCTGTCCCGAAGGAGCTGGCCAGCCTCAAACACCTGTCCCTCATGTAGGTTCCACTCTCCTTCCCCCGCACTCCATCGCACACCTCACACTTGCAGCTCCTGTCAAGAGCGCCTCCCACAGGGGGAAGGGGGTGGTGCACAGGGCACTTTTCAACTTGAAAACTGCAAAATCAATCCAGAAATATAACACACACAGACTGCCAGCTGTATTGGACCAGCTGTGGGATTTGAAGCCTGTAACAAGCATTGCTGGGAGTGCCAGGCGATGGGACAGTGGCACAGGGGTCACTTTTAATCACTGCTTTGCAATTGTTTTTGGTCACTCCTCTTGCATCGACTCCGAAGCTCATTCTTTCCTAGTCTGATTCTTAGTTTTAATCTTTTGTATTTGTTTGTTTTGTTCAGTGACCTGAGCAACAACAGCATCAGCTCTCTGGCTCCACTGACATTCAGCAACATGACCCAGCTGTCCACTCTGTAAGTTGAACAGTGAGCACTTCTTCTCTCTACTCTCTGTCACTTCAGTTGCCCAGTAATTCACATGTGATGTACGTATCTATCATATGAATTCTATGTAGCATTTGCACTCTGAGTCTCAACATGTAAACAGGGCATCGTTATTCCAGCTGCTGTCGTATTGATTTGGGTTTTTTGTATCTTTTAATTTATTTTGATTTTTTTTTTTTAGCATTCTGAGCTACAACCAGATCAAGTGCATCCCAGCACAGGCGTTCGACGGCCTCCAATCCCTGAGACTGCTGTAAGTGCATCTCCCCTCTATAGGCTGAATGACAGCCGTTCCTGCATCTCTCTCCTATCTGCTGTAAGTGCATCTCCCCTCTATAGGCTGAATGACAGCCGTTCCTGCATCTCTCTCCTGTCTGCTGTAAGTGCATCTCCCCTCTATAGGCTGATTGACAGCCGTTCCTGCATCTCTCTCCTATCTGCTGTAAGTGCATCTCCCCTCTATAGGCTGATTGACAGCCGTTCCTGCATCTCTCTCCTATCTGCTGTAAGTGCATCTCCCCTCTATAGGCTGAATGACAGCCGTTCCTGTGTCTCTCTCCTATCTGCTGTAAGTGCATCTCCCCTCTATAGGCTGAATGACAGCTGTTCCTGCGTCTCTCTCCTATCTGCTGTAAGTGCATCTCCCCTCTATAGGCTGAATGACAGCCGTTCCTGCATCTCTCTCCTATCTGCTGTAAGAGCATCTCCCCTCTATAGGCTGAATGACAGCCGTTCCTGTGTCTCTCTCCTATCTGCTGTAAGTGCATCTCCCCTCTATAGGCTGAATGACAGCCGTTCCTGCATCTCTCTCCTATCTGCTGTAAGTGCATCTCCCCTCTATAGGCTGAATGACAGCCGTTCCTGCATCTCTCTCCTATCTGCTGTAAGTGCATCTCCCCTCTATAGGCTGAATGACAGCTGTTCCTGCGTCTCTCTCCTGTCTGCTGTAAGTGCATCTCCCCTCTATAGGCTGAATGACAGCTGTTCCTGTGTCTCTCTCCTATCTGCTGTAAGTGCATCTCCCCTCTATAGGCTGAATGACAGCCATTCCTGCGTCTCTCTCCTGTCTGCTGTAAGTGCATCTCCCCTCTATAGGCTGCATCTCTCTCCTATCAGATGAAGGCTTCTGTGGAGAGCTTTGCGACCAACGCTGTTCTGGGCTCAGCTCTGTCACTGTGGTCCTGAAAGAACTACAGAAGAAACATCATTCATTATTCACTGTGATGCTGCTCTCCTCCTTCCCTCTCCTAACACGTGTTTTTGTTGTTTCCAGCACTCTCCATGGCAATGATCTGTCAGCTGTCCCTGAAGGAGCCTTCAATGACTTAACCTCTCTGTCCCATCTGTGAGTAATCCTGTTAATGGAGCTTGTGCTCAGGGTTCAGCTGGGCTGTTCTGTGTGAATTGAAGTCCAATTGAAGTGGACTTGCACCACCCTTACTAACTAAGTAACTACAGCTTGATTCCCTGGTATTTGCCTGCACTGTGTATCTGTTTGCTCGTGCACCCTGTGTCAATGCTCCCTGTCTGTGCCTGTGTGTGTCTCAGGGCTCTGGGAGCGAACCCCCTGTACTGTGACTGTAATCTGCGTTGGCTCTCGGAGTGGGTGAAGGCTGGCTTCAAGGAGCCGGGGATTGCCCGCTGTACCGGCCCCCCCGACATGGCGGACAGACTCCTCCTCACCACACCCCTCAACAAGTTCCAATGCAAAGGTAGAACTGTCCTTCTGTCTGTCTGCGTGCTATAATGAAACTCATGTAATTGTGTGTGTGTGTGTGTGTGTGTGTGTGTGTGTGTGTGTGTCTGCGTGACTCTCTCCTTCTTCCTCTATCTCTCCAGCCTCCCAAGACTTGCCCCAGCTGTCCAAATGCAACCCCTGCTTGTCCAGCCCCTGCTGGAACAATGGCACCTGTACCAGCGACCCCACTGGCTATTACCGCTGTACCTGCCCCTTCGGATACAAGGTGAGGTCGCCTGCCTGCCTGCCTGCCTGACAGTTAGAGGCAAACGTAGAGTCCCCCGTGTGTCTGAACCCTGTTCATCCAATCTATCTCCATGTCTCTGGAGCTGTGTGGTCAGAAGGTGTTTTTAATTTCAGCTGAGATGTTTTCCTGCAAAGTGAAATTTGATCCCTGCTGCCAGTTCGATGAGACAGGACCATTTATTTGCGCTCAGACTGCCCGTGGTTCTTTGCGCGTCTCCCATTTGTGTCTCGATTTGGAAAGGGTAGAATCTCGTATTCCTCTGAATCCAGTCGCTTGTGTTTTTGTTTTAGGGGATTCCTGTCGACACAGCAATTGAGATGAACAGATAAGAGTCTAACCCTTTGCCTGTCGAGTCCTTGGAGTGTTTGCTTTAATTGAAACTTTCACCCTCAGAGTATCAGCCCTCCCTGTGTGCTTTTCCATGAGGCTGATGCAACAGTTCCACTGATATGATGCACTACAAGGTGCGAGTGCCTTGCCAATCACTGCCTCGAACCCTAAACCACACAGCATGTTTAAACTCAAATGTGTTTTATGTGCATTGCTCCCAAACTTCGTTACCAGGTACAGTAATAAAGCAAACACACAGAAACCAGCAGCATCCATGGCAGACGGTAGCAAATAGTATCAAATGTAACTCCCGAAACCCCTCTGTCTGATTGTTTGATAAATGACGTGCGCTGGCATCTCGTTCGTCCTGACAAGTCCTGTTAAATCTCCCGTCTCTATTCCCCTCAGGGTCGGAACTGCGAGGTTGCCATCAACGCTTGCATCAGCAGCCCCTGTGCCAACGGAGGCACCTGCAACTTGCACATCGGCAGAGGGGAGCAGTTCAGGTAAGAGGCTTTGCATGCTGCTGTGTGGCAGTGCTGGGAGGAGCGAGTCTGCCCCCTGCTGTCTTACACTGCAGTCTGTTTATAGCTACTTACCTGAATTAGGAACACGAGTGCCATCAGTGAGGCAAGAGTTTTGCACAATAGCTTTTCGGGGATGGAAATAAGACTTCTGTTGCATAACAGATTCACCCATCCCAGGTTTTACTAGGAGCTTGACTAGCGACAGTGTATAGATAACAAGCTCAGGTGTGTCTTATTAAACTCAGATTAAAACCAGGAATGGATCAAACTGCTAATCTTATTTCCATCCTTGTTTTTGTCTTTATGAAAGCACTATCCAAAACGTTTGTCCACTTGACTTAGCTTCTTGTAGTTATATCGTAGAATGGTGATCGACTGAGCATTTTGAAGCTGCGGGTGGCTCGTGGTGTTGAGTGAAAGCTCGGGGGATTTCTTTAAAGCCGTCTCTCTTTCTCTCCCCTTGCAGCTGCTTGTGTCCTGAGGGGTTTGAGGGGGAGAGGTGTCAGATAAACCCAGACGACTGTGACGACAACGACTGTGAGAACAACTCCACCTGCGTGGACGGCTTCAACAACTACACCTGCCTCTGCCAGCCCAACTACACAGGTACCACAGCACTGTCACTGAGGATCCTTAGAGCAGAGTGACCCACCAGAGTGCAGTTTACAAAGAGTGTCCTCCCTGTGCTGCAACCCTGTCACTGAGGATCCTAAGAGCAGAGTGACCCACCAAGGATACGAGTGCAGTTTACAAAGAGTCTCCTCCCTGTGCTGCTTTTACTGCAGTGGGAACCCAATGGAGAGTGATAAAGCAGAGTGCAATAGTAGTTCAATCATGATAAAGCACAGGCATTGTAAAAGCCATGCATAGCTGTCCTGTGTACAGACTTAGGGTTTGAAAGATAAAAAGAGAAAAGTCAGTAAGTCTCATTTATAAGGATCTTGGCAGAAACAGGAAGAGAAAACCACACAGAATTAAACATTGTGAAATAATAAAATATACACTGAATTGGGAAGCCAAACCATTTCTCAGTAGGGAAGTTTATTGAGTCTGAAGGGAGATGCAAGATTCTGGCAACGCCACTGTCTGTAACCAAATTCAATGAATGTACTCTCCATTTCAAAATGCAGACTGGGCAGTTTTGGGCTTATGTTTTAAACTGTGTATATATAACCCTTTTTTGTGGCTGGCGACATGAATAATTTCACCCCGGATGACACAAACACCCTGATCCTCCCCCAGTGCAGAGAGGCTGAAACAAAGCCTGAGTCAGCCACAGAAGGGGGGCGGTGCCCTTGCTGAGAGAGCGAGAGAGAGTTCAGTCCATACCCTGTCATTAAGACTGTATGCCTAATTGCAACCCTGACATTTTTAGTTCTAGCCTCTTTAGTCTTTTAAAAGACCAGACAAAAAGAGCTGGCACGAGAGAAAGAGAAGGCCTGTGGCCAACTGCGGCTAATGCTGGCACATGGAAGCGAGCCAGACCCCCTCGCACAGCAGGAAGCAGTGGCAGAGCACCACACAGAGACGCTCTGTGCACAGGAGCCCAGGCAGGGCAAGAGTCCAGCAACAAAACCACACTCATGGTTCTCTTAAACTAACTGGTGTTATTCTCCCTAGTCTGTGTGGTTTTTTTTGTTTCGTTTGCTTGTTAAAAAGAGAATAGGCCTCCCTTCTGCAGCACCCTGTTTGCGGATAGAGCAATCAGGGAAAGAGTCCCTGGCTACCCCACACAGCCTCCCCTCCTAATTTGCAGAAGGACGGGGCTGCAGGAGGAGGGGGCGGGGAGGGGGGGGGGTGGAGTTTGTTCAGCTTCATGAGAACGGCTCTCCTCTGCACCCCCTCAGCCCTTCAGAAAACTTCCCGTTGAGGTAGCATTATAATTTTGAAAAGTAACCGAAAACACAAATTTCATACAGTATATAAAAATCCGAAGCCCCCAAAAAAAAACAACATTTACATAAAACACGAAAATAGCTAAAAATAAGCACCGAAAAATGAAATTAATAAAAACCATAAAACAGATACCAGTGTGCTGCGCTGACATGAATAAACCACAGCACAGTGCTTCCCAACCCGGGCAAATCCAGTCCAGATATTATTTCCAGCCACGTCCCGAAGTAGTTCATTGAACTGGGTAATGGTCACTTATCTTAATTAGGACTTGATTAGAATGAAGTCCTGGACTGGAACCACTGCCCTAGCAGATCCACATCCTCATCGGCACAAAGGATTCTGAACACACATGGTGATTGATGCTGTGATGGTGCTAATGTGGAGCACTGGTACTGCAAAGGGTTGCCAGTGTGTATTGGTACCTTTGTGGTTCCACTGGCTTGTCGAAATGCAGTAGTTCCCCCTGTGGTAGCATTGCTGTGCCCCTTGAAACCGAACCATTGTTTCAGCCCTGAGTGTTAGAGGGTGAGGAGGAGAGACGAGCAGGGCTCTCAGAGGCTGGATGATCACCAGTAGGGGGGCAAGCTTGCTGACTTGTGCAACATTTTAAAAGGTTTCTCTCTGCTTCTTTTCTTTACAAGCTGCCAGCACTAACCCGGTAAGAGAAGGTCAGTCTCTCTTTTGGTAAACTTCCTCGCCCTCGCAGGAAACGACGCATTTTGATGCTTTTGCCTTGAGAGAGGCTAGTCATCCCCATTCTCGTTCACACAAAACACCCTAACCTCGCAACGTAGATGGTTGACTCTGTGCTTGTTTCCTGTGTGATAGGTGAGCTCTGTGAGGAGGTGATCGATCCCTGTGCTTCAGGACTGAACCCCTGTCAGCACGACTCCAAGTGCCTCGCTCTCTCCAAGGGATATCGGTGAGTGTGGGACCATTAAAAGACCTTACCATAGAGGAAACGTAGTGGCAGCTTTGTAGTCAGCCGCCTTGTTTTGGGAAGAACACTGGAAAGGGGAAAACTCCAAGGAATTCTTAAAGAACACAGGCGTGGCGATTCCTGGGGTTCCGATGAATGGTGCTGCTTCCTTAAAACCCAGTTTTTCCTTAAAAACCCCAGCACTTCATTCTTTCCCATATTTACTGTAGCTGTGTTTGCCTTGTAGTTTCAAGTCTAGTTGTATGTATTCAGATATGTCAATAGGTTTGGGCACCCCGTGGGTATCTCCCAGTGACCCAGGTTTAACCTCAGCCTTACAGATCGCTCACACCCACACTGTATTTCACTTGTTTCTGCCAGGCCTTGTATTCTGTAACCTCACAGTGCTGTCTCTCTTCCTGTTTCAGGTGCGAATGTCTCCCGGGGTACATCGGCGAGCTCTGTGAAAAGGATTACGACGACTGCCTCGAGAACAAGTGCCGCCACGGCGCACAGTGCGTCGACGCCATCAACGGTTACACCTGCGTCTGCCCGGACGGGTTCAGGTAACCGAGACAGCTTCCTGTCTTGCTGTTGAAATGCTAAAGAAGCTGTGAGTCAGAGCTGTTGTCCAAATCAAACATTCCCAGGGTCTATCAAGCCAGTTCTGAGCAGAGCAGAGCAGTGCAGTTCCTTTACAGCCAGACAGCAGGACCGTCCCGCTTCAGTGAAGGGATTGGAAGTGAGAATTCACTTGGAGTTTAAATGTTCAACTACTCTCTTTTGAAAGCAGCAGAAAATGAACCAGCTGAGGTGTGTCCGACACAGTTTGTAGTCCGTACAAGCCCCTACCTTGAGTTATTTATTTCTGGTTTGTTTATTGGGTGCCTTTTCCTTTCTTAAAACACTGTGCTGACAATGTCCACGTGGAGTAACGAGCCTTGTGAATCCAGTCCTCTGTGTAACTGCAGCACTGAGTACCGGTGAGGGGTCCTTTATTTCACCAGAGCTCTAGCTGTTCTGTGAGTACCAGTGAGGGGTCCTTTATTTCACCAGAGCTCTTGCTTCTTCTGTTGCAGTGGTCTGTTCTGTGAGAACCCTCCCCCCATGGTCCTGCTCCAGACCAGCCCGTGCGATCACTTCGACTGTCAGAACGGAGCGCAGTGCCTCATGGTGTCTGGAGAGCCTGTGTGCCGCTGCCTGCCTGGCTTCTACGGGAACAAGTGCCACCAGATCGTCACCGTCCACTTCCTGGGCAAGGAGTCGTACGTGGAGCTGCCAGTGGCCAGGGGCCAGCAGAGCACCAACATCTCACTGCAGGTACAGAGAGTGAGGGGAGCCATAGACAATGAGGGACCACATCCCAACAGAGAGGAGGAATCAGAGAGTGAGGGGAGCCATAGACAATGAGGGACCAACATCTCACTGCAGGTACAGAGAGGAGGAATCAGAGAGTGAGGGGAGCCATAGACAATGAGGGACCACATCCCATGTCGTTTAGGTCTTTATTCATGTTTCCAGTGCTGCCTCGCTCCTGACAGGCTGATGAGAAGCCTTGACGCCTGGAGAGAGCAGGCAGGCGGGCGGTCAGGGAGACCCCAGTGGTGTTATTGTCAGGAGCGCAGCGGCTGGGAGGTGACATCCTTGAGGGCAGGATGTGCTGACTCCACATTCCCAGTAACCGATCCCCCGCTGCGAAACAATACTGATACGGATAAGGGCTGTAGTTAAAGGATAGTAATGATACCGGTAAGGACAATTGTTCTCCGCTATAGGAACCGCAGTCTGTTTTAACGTAAATGAAAAGGGTTTCTAAATGCATAGAACTGAGAAACACATATATGTAATCGTAAAGCTATAGTGAAGGTGGGCTTTAGTTGAGCCTCTCTGGGTGAGCTGCAGTAACCTGCCCCCTGCACTGAAGTGGGCTTCATTGCTCTGGATGAGCTGCAGTAACCTGCCCCCTGCACTGAAGTGGGGTTCATTGCTCTGGATGAGCTGCAGTAACCTGCCCCCTGCACTGAAGTGGGGTTCATTGCTCTGGGTGAGCTCCAGTAACCTGCCACCTGCACTGAAGTGGGGTTCATTGCTCTGGGTGAGCTGCAGTAACCTGCCCCCCTGCACTGAAGTGGGGTTCATTGCTCTGGGTGAGCTGCAGTAACCTGCCCCCTGCTCTGAAGTGGGGTTCATTGCTCTGGGTGAGCTGCAGTAACCTGCCCCCTGCTCTGAAGTGGGGTTCATTGCTCTGGGTGAGCTGCAGTAACCTGCCCCCTGCTCTGAAGTGGGGTTCATTGCTCTGGGTGAGCTGCAGTAACCTGCCCCCTGCTCTGAAGTGGGGTTCATTGCTCTGGGTGAGCTGCAGTAACCTGCCCCCTGCTCTGAAGTGGGGTTCGTTTCAGGTTTTGGAGCTTGTTTTTATTTCATGAGGAAATACAGCCTTCAGTATTAAATCCCTCTATTTTGATATATCCCATGCCAAGCTGTTTTAATAGGGATGCACTGTGGGACCTTATTTTGTCCCTCGACAGAAATAATAAGACTTTTGAGGATCTCTGTGTGAAAGCTGCAATCTGTGCAGGAGGTCTGAGTGAGTCATGGCTGGATTGCAGCTTTGCAAAGTGTGCTGAACTCCTCATTTGAACTTGTAGAGAACAGTGAGACGAAGGGCAACGTACAGAATACAAATATCAAAACAGATGCAATGTATTTCATCCAGGCTTCATGACAGCCTTTGCAGGGAACTCTAATAAAACTTCAGATCCAGAGCATTGCTGCCTGTGTTGTGTCGTATGAAGTGGGCTCTGCTGTGCTGATCCAGCGCATTGCTGCCTGTGTTGTGTGGTATGAAGTGGGCTCTGCTGTGCTTCCATGTCATTCTGAGCAGTACGCTCACCAGAGTGACTCAACCCAGTGGATTTTGAGACAGGTCAGCAGTCATCCTCGTCCTGGCTTTCACCCTTACAGGTGGCGACAGACAAAGACAACGGGATCCTGCTCTACAAGGGGGACAACGACCCGCTGGCACTGGAGCTGTACCAGGGGCATATCCGCCTCATCTATGACATCGCCAACTACCCGCCTACCACCGTGTACAGGTGAGCCAGTCTGCCATTCACACAGTGACCAGCCAATCAGAGCAGAGGCACTGAGTGCAAGTGTGGTCTAGTGGGTAGAGCTGTGGGACTAGGAGACAGTGTGGTCTAGTGGATAGAGCTGTGGGACTAGGAGACAGTGTGGTCTAGTGGATAGAGCTGTGGGACTAGGAGACAGTGTGGTCTAGTGGTTAGAGCTGTGGGACTGGGAGGGAGGCAGTGTGACAGTTGCTAGAGTTGTAAGTGTGAGAGAGTGAGGCCTGGGGGTAGATAGTCCATCACGTGCCACACTGCTTCTCTTCTGGAGTGCTCTGCAGGCAGATCTGCTCTTGTGACCGAACTCCCTGAATCCCAGCAACTAACCCTGGGAGTGTACAGAGGGGACTCAATAACAGCACCAGCATGAAAACATTCAGTTCCAGTGCCCACATTACACAAACCACAGCCTGTGATACGGCCCATCATTCTGCCACAAGCCATGGAAAAGCGCCTCCTGCTTTCCAAGGCTAGTTGTGCAGCTTTGTGTTTCCGGGAGAGCGGTCCAGGGAAGTCTTGTCTTACTGTCTGGTCACAGAGGAGCCCGATTGCTTCAGTGTTTAACCCTTCACACAGACGCTTATCCTGGCTGCTTACCTCTCATAGGAACTATTCTTTCAAGAAAACCAGGAGATTAGCAACAAAGTGGTCTCATTTTGATTTGGACTGCATCTGTGAAAATATAGGGGAAGCTGTCAACAGTGAAGAATCCGAAGGATACCGGCCGTTTCCAGTCTGGAACGATTACCAATCAGCAGTCAGCTTGGGCTCATGCAGCTTCATGTCGTCTTTGGGGAATGCAAACAAACTGGCCAGTGAATTTCTTTCCTGCGGAGTGCAGGATACACAGAAGGCTGCGCTGCTGAAGGGTTTTAATAAACACGCAGAGCAGGGGTCATGTTTGGTTATCAGATTGTAATGGGGACTGTTTAAAATCCTCATTGACAGCAGAGACCTCTGCAGGCCTTCCTCTGCAGTGACGCCTCATTAGCATAAGATGAATGCCTGCCTCCCTGCTCCCTGTTAAACGCTGCCCTTTCAGAAATGCCACACTAATCTCTTGATTAGTTGAAGGGAATGGATTGGCAGCGGAGATGAGAGAGGCTTAGGAAATTGAAGGAGAATGTCAGAATGGCTTTCAGTTCAACACGTCCGCCTGCCCTCCTCCCCGTCCTCCCCAAACCAAACAAACAGAACGAATGCATCACGAATACGTGCACTGGAGAGCTGGGCCCGCAGGGTTTGAGTGCGTTCCTTTCTAACTTCCTGTTTTAAACCCTGTGAATGGTGGCTGCAAATGTAGTTACATTGTACACAATGAAAACTCTTTCATGGTTACTGAGTGCTGCAGGATGCACACAGTGTACACAATGAAAACCCTTTCGCTCTCGAATGCTCCAATTGACAAAATATCAACAAAGACCAAAACTGGAAGTACCAAGGAACGTGTTCAAACTTGTTTTTTCCTTATGTTGGCCCTTTGCTGCCCTCTGGTGTTCAGACACAAGCAGTGCATGCTGGGCTGGTTCCCTGGAGACTGAGCCTGACCCTTCATACCTGCAGTTAATGAGAACACACTGACTGCTGAGCATTAGCACCTTGTTGCAGGTTCATTCAAACAAAATCTTAGATCATCGTAAGCGATCTGTTTTTATTGCTTTCCCCTTTTATCCCCCTTGTATTGGCAGTAACATCAGTGGACCCTGTAATGAAAGACAGCTGTCCAAACTACAGACAGGCACTGAACTGAAATGCCATTAAAAAGTAATAAAGCTGGGCTTCCCGGGAGGTATATGTATTTTATAAAAGCAGAGGGTGGGGGGAGCGGGGATGGCAAAGCCTGTCGAAAACATAAGTCCCTAATGAAAACCATGCAGGGACCAGCACTGTCGGATTTAACCCCTTCATTGACTGAGGATCACCTGGTCATTGATATTGATAAGGATTGGTGTTCAACGTATATACAAAAGTATCTGAAGGCTTTGTTCCACATTCCTCTGAGTCACTGCCCTTATTAAAGTTAGATCCGTCTGCCAATCTGGTTTAGCTTGGACTAGCTTCAGAGGCAGGGGTTCTTTCAGGCTGAGGAGAGAAGGGGCGTGTCCACGCTCGCATCATGGCCCCGGGACTCCGCCCACTCGCTCGCTCGCTCTCAGCCAAGCCACTGTCTCTAGCTGTCTGGCAGGCTGATGTCACCCCAGCAGCAGCAGCAGCAGCAGAGCAGACACTCAGATTGAGAGTTTATTAACCTGCTGAACTGATGGAGGAGACTCAATGAGTTTTAATATAGAAACAAAGAATAGCCCCCCCTCCTTGTGTCCCTCTCTGCAGTGTGGAGTCTGTGAACGACGGGCTGCTGCACACAGTGGAGCTTCTGATCCAGAACCACGCGGTGAGCCTGATTGTGGACAGGGGGACCCCGAAGAGCCTGGGGAAGCTGCAGAGACCGTCCTCCCTCAGCACCAGCACCCCGCTCTACATCGGAGGTGAGACGCTGCACTGGGACTGACTGCAGTCTGGGCAGGACAGGACAAAACAATTTCCATTGCACATATTACACATATACTTAATCACAGCTCCCCTGTCCTCCTCTCTCCTCACGGCTCCCCTGTCCTCCTCTCTCCTCACGGCTCCCCTCTCCATTCTCCTCACGGCTCCCCTCTCCTCTCTCCTCACGGCTCCCATCTCCTCTCTCCTCACGACTCCCCTCTCCACTCTCCTCACGGCTCCTCTCTCCTCTCTCACGGCTCCCCTGTCCTCCTCTCTCCTCACGGCTCCTCTCTCCTCTCTCACGGCTCCCCTGTCCTCCTCTCTCCTCACGGCTCCCCTCTCCACTCTCCTCACGGCTCCCCTCTCCTCTCTCACGGCTCCCCTGTCCTCCTCTCTCCTCAGGGATCCCGGGTGTGCTGGGTGGGGCAGGGCTGAGGCACGGTCAGGATCGCGGCCCCACTGGTTTCGACGGCTGCGTTCACAGCGTGCGTCTCAACGGGGCCCTGCAGGACCTGGGCGGGGCACGGCGGGGGGGCGGGGGGGTGCTGCTGGGCTGCCACCTCTGCAGCGTGTGCGCGCAGGGGTCCTGCAGTCACAGAGAGGGCGTGGGGGTGACCTGCGAGTGCCCTCCCGGACGCAGCAGCCTGCTGTGTGACCCCTGCCAGAGCTACAGGTAGGCACAGTCTCTCCTTTCTACCAGCACTGACCAACAGTCCTGCTTTCACACAGCATCCTCTTACCCTGTAACTGACTGGAAAACTGTAGATCAGCAAACGCCAGTGTAGGTACAGTATACAGCCGCCACTCTCTGAAAGGCAACCAGTTACTCAAATACGTTGGAGTCTATTCGATTGATAGCACCACTGTTTCCATATTAAAAGCTGTCATTTGACATACTTTACAAAGAGACTTGCATACGCTGTTAAAGAGGCTGGTTTTCATAAAGTTCCCCTCTTTTAATGATTGAATCGATGGTGTAGTTTAGATCTCCCACCATTTATATCAATCTCCAGGGATGGAAGTCAGGCTCCCGTTGTTTAATCAGACACACCTGAGCTTGTTACCTAGACACTGGGGCTAATCAAGCTGGTAGTAAAACCTGGACTGAGTGACACTGCTGTGCAGTAGGAGTCTTATTTCCATCCTTGATCTCCACTATTAAAGGCAAAATCCCAAACATTTCTGTTTTATCTGCAAAGCTGCTTGTCTGCTTGTTTCTTCTGGGGTTTATCTCAGAATGCATGATTGTGTTGGAAGTTTCGCAGGTTGAACTATGTAGGATAAACACAATACTCCCACCTGCTGGATGGATGAGGTCATGTCTTCCCAGTGATGTTCTCGAGTGTTCTCATGGCAGTGTTTTCTGATCGCAGGTGTGTGCATGGGGAGTGCCGGCTCAGTGACCTGGGAGAGCCCGTCTGCCACTGCCAGCCCAACTACAGCGGAGCAGCCTGCACGGGTAAGCACAGGCCCTGACCCTCAGGCCACAATCCGGGTCAATACAGCAGGGTCTGCATCCTGAGAAGCCTCCGAAGAGATGGGCAAGGCCCACACATTTATACAGCTCATCGTGAGGCTGACAGGGAAACAGTAGAGAATAAAACCGGACAGGAATGCAGGTGCTTTGCATAGGTTACTGAGGTCGGCTGCGTAATGCTGTGATCACGCTTTCTGTAATTACTGAACACCTGGTTTATATTCTCCTTGTACTGTTAAATATTGCGCGTCCCGTTAAACTGGGATTACACCGTTTTTTTTTTGTTTTGTTTGTTTTTTTTTTTTTTTTTTTTTTTAATTTAGTCGTCGGCAATTATTTTTACCCCGGTTTTCACCCCAATTACGCATGCCCAATTATTATCTGTATCCCCGGCTCACCGCTCGCAACCCCCCCGCCGACTCAGGAAACGGAGGCTGGAACACGCGTCCTCCGAAACGTGCTCCTTCCAAGCCGTCATTTTTCGCACTGCAGATCCACAGCAATGCTACCAGACCTATAGTGCCGGAGGACAACACAGATCTGGCGGCTCCGCTGCAGAGCCACAGGCGCCCTATCGGCCACAGGGGTCGCTGATGCGCGGTGAGCCGTGGATTCCCCTGCCGACCTAAGCCCTCCCTACCCGGGCAGCGCTCAGCCAATTGTGCGCCGCCCCCTAGGAACTCTCGGTCACGGTCAGCTGTGACATAGCCTGGATTCGAACCAGCGATCTCCAGGCTATAGGGCACATCCTGTGAGGAGCGCCTTAACTGGATGCGCCACTCGGGAGCCCCAATTAGATTACACCGTTTTCAGCACAATTTAATCATGAAAAGCATTGAATCCAGCCCTCACGATGAAGAAGACACTCATCCAAGCGTCTGTCTTCCGGATGAAGGATCTTCTTAGTTCTACCTCAGACTGCAGCCCACTGCTCCTTATTGCAGTGGTCTGTAGGCAGTGAATGAGTGAAAGAGTGTAGACTGCTAGAGCCTACAGTACTAATTACTTACTCACTGCAGTATGTACAATTGGACCTAATTAGAGGCTCCTCACCCAAGTACTGTCACAGCCCAGCCTTGGTTAGGACGTCCTTGTCAATGAGGCCTCGGTCTCAATGGATAGTTCAATAAATACATCAGTCGTCTGAGATCAGAGCTCTGAATCCCTGGGCTTGTCCGGTCGCAGGCAGCATCATTAAGCATCCTCTCTCTCTGTTGCAGAGCTGGCGTGCCAGAGTGAAATGATCCGCGAGTTTGTCAAGAAGCAGCAGGCCTACACGTCCTGCACCTCCAGTATCAAGGTGCCCCGGGTGGAGTGCAGGGGGTCCTGCAGCGGGGGGCTCTGCTGCACCCCCACCAGGACGAGGCGACGGAAGATCATGTTCCAGTGCACAGATGGGTCCTCGTTCACCGAGGAGCTGGAGAGGCCAGTGGAGTGTGGCTGTTCAAAGTGCCCGTTATAAATAATCGTCATCCAGCCTCCGCACACACAGGAAGGGACCCGTCCGAGTGGAAATAGAGATATTGTAAAATAAAAACAAAAATGAAAATAAAAAAAACTAAACAAATAGAACTTATTTTTATTACAGGACTTTTGATTATAATTGTTTGTTTTTTATCTACATAAAGACTGTTGTTTTTAAAATTCAGTATTGTTTTGCATTACTGGGTATTTGTGTCATATAAGGAGTTATTTTTACTGTAAGAGATTAACAATTCTAAAATTATATAAATTTATATATACGTGTAAAAATATATATAAATGTATAACCTAACCTATGGATTATTTGCTAAAGTGTATTGCATGACTTGAATAGATGAATATTTGATGTGGTTGAAGCGACCTTACTGTGGAGGTCACATATACAGCAGGAGAGGAACAAAGGCATCAAACTATGGAAATGGACTTCTGGACTTTTAACTTCCTGGTACTGACCTCCTGGATTCACGCCTCGGGCCGGACATACCGTTCAAACTGGACACTAACGTTTGATATGCATTGTGTTTTAAACCACACTCGGTTTTGTGTCCAGCATTCAAGACTGTTCACGTTTTTAAATCCAGTATCAAAGACTGTACTTTTTATTATAAAACAAACAAAAAAAAAAAACTGCCATGTAATTGTCAGTGCTTGCCAGTAAATTTCTCCTGGGTTGTAAACATCTCAATGTTGTTTATTGTGATGTGTTCGTGTACGTGGGTGCGCCCTAAAGGGTTTGAAAAAGAAAAGCTGGAAGTAACAATCAGATACTGCTACAAACAGTGAGAGAAATATGTGGAGGCGATGAAGTGAGCTGCACGTGGAATCTGGAGTACTGAATGCACCCCCGTCACCATGGTGAATGTGATGGAATTGTGTTCAGATCGATGTGTGAGCGGGTGTGTTGAATTAAACAGAGAGGAAACTCACTCTGTGTGTTCAGATCAATGTGTGAGCGAGATGTGTTGAATTAAACAGAGAGGAAACTCACTCTGTGTGTTCAGATCAATGTGTGAGCAGGGTGTGTTGAATTAAACAGAGAGGAAACTCACTCTGTGTGTTCAGATCAATGTGTGAGCGAGATGTGTTAAATTAAACAGAGAGGAAACTCACTCTGTGTGTTCAGATCAATGTGTGAGCGAGATGTGTTAAATTAAACAGAGAGGAAACTCACTCTCTGTGTTCAGATCAATGTGTGAGCGAGATGTGTTGAATTAAACAGAGAGGAAACTCACTCTTTGAGTGATAATGTGTATTTGCTAGTTGTTTTTATATGGGGCAGTTTGGCAAAGTGCCCCGCCCCTGTGTGCATTTGTGTGTTCTGTGTATGTATGTTGCGTGCGTGTGTTAATGTTGGTGTATAGATTGGTACACGGGATATAAACGGGTCTGTGTTTCACGTATATTTAAATTGTATATTTGTATTTAGGCACGGGATTGCACATCACGCACGTGCATTTAAAATATAATATGCGAGCACGGGGTTGCACAGAATTAATTCACGTGCTGGGATTCAAGTGAATAATTAATTAGTAATTGAATCCCAGCACAATAGTATATATAGACGCACATTTCTTTCAGTCGGGGTTGGTGTTCGGTGAGTGGAGAACGGGATTGGAGACGGAGGTGAAGTAAAATAATAATAATAATAATAGTAAAAGTAATAGTTAACGTGTTTTCACTCACCGTGTTTGTTCGTCTGTCTGTCCTGCACCGTCTGTTTAGCGTTTAGTCGTTTTGTATGTCTATTTATTTTGGCGTGTAGTGCCGTGTCCAGTGTTTTTGTCTGTTCCAACCTTTTATTTTCTGTTCTGTTTATTAAATGCTGAACGCGATCACGCGTTCAGCCTCACCAAAACCCCATCTCTCTGTCGTTTGTGTTCCTGTTTCTGGTCTGACGCCACCCACTCCGGCCGTCTTTGTGACAGGCAGTCATGCCCATAAACTAAAAGCAAACAAGAAACTTGTTCCTGCCCTTATAAAAGTGTCCCTAGTAAAAGCACAGCAAAGTGTAATAAAGCATGGTAAAGTACAGGTAAGCATTGTAAAGCACAGTGCAAGCATGGTAAAGTACAGGTAAGCATTGTAAATCAGTGTAATCATTGGAAAACTGCGGTGACTGTGGTACACTTTTAGAACAGTGACTGTGAGGCTGCATTCTCTCTCTTTCAGGTCCAATACAGGTGCTTCATAACAGATGTATTATACTCTGAATGTGTTGTTGAGCAAACAGAAAGATGCCTTCATAGAAAAACTATTGCCTTCATAGAACAAATAAGTCCCTGGTATACGGCAACACTTGATCTATGTTTCTGTCCGAAGAAGAGTAAAAACACACTGTGGGCTGTGGTGCAGTAGACAGCTCTCCTCGGGGAGGGGGAGGCGTGCAGGCTGATGGGATGGGCACAGTGAGAAATGAGCAGGAGATTGATAGACGACCAGAGATGCTCAAACACAGCCCAGTGCCACTGCTGCTTTTAGTGCTCCACTTTCCCAGCCTCATTGATTCCTTACCTGACTGGGGATGACACCCCGAATGGAGCTGTTACAAAAACAAGGTTAGTGTTCAAGGTTGCCACTGAATTAAAAGTTTGTACTGTAGTTGCATCACATAGAACATTGTTAAACTGTAGTTACGTACAAAACAGTAGTCCGTTTTGCCCTAATGCAAATCTAAATCTATATATGCAGCTCAACAAAAAGTTTGGATTGTTTTAATGACACCACAGTTTTTGATTGTTTTAATGATGAGAATATCTCAAATTAAACTGCAATAAAGAAGATTAACAAGATAACGGAGAAGCTGAAAGCAGCAGTACTGGCTCTTTCCCATCAGGGGGTGCTAGACTGTCTCTGTCCATGGTGCTGAAACGGGGCCCACATGTGCCACTCTCAACAGGGACTACATTACTGCTTCTGGCTCAATTCCTAATCATCTCCCTTCCATTGCAGTCTGATCAACAGGGGGAATAACACAACCTGGATTTATACTGCAGGTAACTTCAGGTAGTCCAAGACTACTTCTAGTTGAGGTCTGCCAATTTCCTTCGAAATATACACGCATGAAGCAATATGCCAGCAGTAACATTACTGAGGTTCTCGGTTCTGTAGTAAATGTGCCTCACTACCTCCACCATGGGTACTGTCAAATTCAACGTCTTGCGCTCAACAGCAGCGTGAATAGCCTTGACAAACTCCGTCAGGAGACAGGCATCGCTGACAGGAGACTCAGGAGAGTGAAGGGAGATCATTAATCTTGATAACACGCAGCTATCAGGTTCCGGGGGCACAGCTGTTAGCAAACAGGAGCCCTGGATTAGAACAAGCTGCACAGCTACTGTACTGGCAAACCAGCACCACAGACACAGCACATCTTTCTAGGACACTGGTGATGCATTACTTACTCATTCATTCAGGGTCAGCTTGGAGCTTTGCTGCAACTGTCTAACTGTAACGTTTATCATAAAACTGTTCACACTGTCACACCCTGGCCACTTCCAGTCCTCGATCGTCAAGATCAGTACACCCCCCTTCTCAAACTGTCACACCCTGGCCACTTCCAATCCTCAATCGTCAAGATCAGTACACCCCCCTTCTCAAACTGTCACACCCTGGCCACTTCCAATCCTCAATCGTCAAGATCAGTACACCCCCCTTCTCAAACTGTCACACCCTGGCCACTTCCAATCCTCAATCGTCAAGATCAGTACACCCCCCTTCTCAAACTGTCACACCCTGGCCACTTCCAATCCTCAATCGTCAAGATCAGTACACCCCCCTTCTCAAACTGTCACACCCTGGCCACTTCCAATCCTCAATCGTCAAGATCAGTACACCCCACCCCCCCTTCTCAAACTGTCACACCCTGGCCACTTCCAATCCTCAATCGTCAAGATCAGTACACCCCCCCTTCTCAAACTGTCACACCTTGGCTACTTCCAGTCCTCTATTGTCAAGATCAGTACACCCCCCCTTCTCAAACTGTCACACCTTGGCTACTTCCAGTCCTCTATTGTCAAGATCAGTACATCCCCCCTTCTCAAACTGTCACACCTTGGCTACTTCCAGTCCTCTATTGTCAAGATCAGTACACCCCTCTTCTCAAACTGTCACACCCTGGCCACTTCCAATCCTCAATCGTCAAGATCAGTACACCCCCCCTTCTCAAACTGTCACACCCTGGCCACTTCCAATCCTCAATCGTCAAGATCAGTACACCCCCCTTCTCAAACTGTCACACCCTGGCCACTTCCAATCCTCAATCGTCAAGATCAGTACACCCCCCCCCTTCTCAAACTGTCACACCCTGGCCACTTCCAATCCTCGATCGTCAAGATCAGTACACCCCCCCTTCTCAAACTGTCACACCCTGGCCACTTCCAATCCTCGATCGTCAAGATCAGTACACCCCCCCTTCTCAAACTGTCACACCCTGGCCACTTCCAGTCCTCGATCGTCAAGATCAGTACACCCCCCTTCTCAAACTGTCACACCCTGGCCACTTCCAATCCTCAATCGTCAAGATCAGTACACCCCCCCTTCTCAAACTGTCACACCCTGGCCACTTCCAGTCCTCGATCGTCAAGATCAGTACACCCCCCTTCTCAAACTGTCACACCCTGGCCACTTCCAATCCTCGATTGTCAAGATCAGTACCCCCCCCCCCTCTTCTCAAACTGTCACACCCTGGCCACTTCCAATCCTCAATCGTCAAGATCAGTACACCCCCCTCCTCTACCCTAATTTACAGAGACACACGCATCTCAAATTTTTGTTTTCTTCTGCTCTAATCCCCGTAGCTGCGACTTAATCCTGCCAGCCGAGAGACGGGTTTTGCTCCATTACCATGGTGATGATAATGGTAATGGTCATGGTCATGTGATGGTGATGGTGATGGGCATGGTGGTGGTGATGGGTATGGTGATATTGATGAGTATGGTGATGGTGATGATGATGGTGATGGGCATGCTGATGGTCATGTGATGGTGATGGTGATGGGCATGGTGATAGGCATGGTGTTGGTCATGGTGATGGGCATGGTGATGGTGATGGTGGTGATGATGATGGTGATGGGCATGGTGATGGGCATGGTGATAGGCATGGTGTTGGTCATGGTGATGGGCATGGTGTTGGTCATGGTCATGTGATGGTGATGAGCATGGTGATGGTGATGGTGGTGATGATGATGGTGATGGGCATGGTGATGGGCATGGTGATAGGCATGGTGTTGGTCATGGTGATGGGCATGGTGTTGGTCATGGTCATGTGATGGTGATGGTGATGGTGATGATGATGGTGATGGGCATGCTGATGGTGATGATGATGGTGATGGGCATGGTGTTGGTCATGGTCATGTGATGGTGATGAGCATGGTGATGATGATGGTGATGGGCATGGTGATAGGCATGGTGTTGGTCATGGTGATGGGCATGGTGTTGGTCATGGTCATGTGATGGTGATGGTGATGGTGATGATGATGGTGATGAGCATGGTGATGGTGATGGGCATGGTGATGGTGACGGTGATGATGATGGTGATGGGCATGCTGATGGTGATGATGATGGTGATGGGCATGGTGTTGGTCATGGTCATGTGATGGTGATGAGCATGGTGATGATGATGGTGATGGGCATGGTGATAGGCATGGTGTTGGTCATGGTGATGGGCATGGTGTTGGTCATGGTCATGTGATGGTGATGAGCATGGTGATGGTGATGGGCATGGTGATGGTGACGGTGATGATGATGGTGATGGGCATGCTGATGGTCATGTGATGGTGATGGTGATGGGCATGGTGATAGGCATGGTGTTGGTCATGGTGATGGGCATGGTGTTGGTCATGGTCATGTGATGGTGATGGTGATGGTGATGATGATGGTGATGAGCATGGTGATGGTGTTGTTCATGGTCATGTGATGGTGATGATGATGGTGATGGGCATGCTGATGGTGATGATGATGGTGATGGGCATGGTGTTGGTCATGGTCATGTGATGGTGATGAGCATGGTGATGATGATGGTGATGGGCATGGTGATAGGCATGGTGTTGGTCATGGTGATGGGCATGGTGTTGGTCATGGTCATGTGATGGTGATGAGCATGGTGATGGTGATGGGCATGGTGATGGTGACGGTGATGATGATGGTGATGGGCATGCTGATGGTCATGTGATGATGATGGTGATGGGCATGGTGATAGGCATGGTGTTGGTCATGGTCATGTGATGGTGATGAGCATGGTGATGGTGATGGGCATGGTGATGGTGATGGGCATGGTGATGGTGACGGTGATGATGATGGTGATGGGCATGCTGATGGTCATGTGATGGGGATGGTGATGGGCATGGTGATAGGCATGGTGTTGGTCATGGTGATGGGCATGGTGATGGTGATGGTGGTGATGATGATGGTGATGGGCATGGTGATGGGCATGGTCATGTGATGGTGATGAGCATGGTGATGGTGATGGGCATGGTGATGGTGACGGTGATGATGATGGTGATGGGCATGCTGATGGTCATGTGATGGGGATGGTGATGGGCATGGTGATAGGCATGGTGTTGGTCATGGTGATGGGCATGGTGTTGGTCATGGTCATGTGATGGTGATGAGCATGGTGATGGTGATGGGCATGGTGATGGTGACGGTGATGATGATGGTGATGGGCATGCTGATGGTCATGTGATGGGGATGGTGATGGGCATGGTGATAGGCATGGTGTTGGTCATGGTGATGGGCATGGTGTTGGTCATGGTCATGTGATGGTGATGAGCATGGTGATGGTGATGGTGGTGATGATGATGGTGATGAGCATGGTGATGGGCATGGTGTTGGTCATGGTGTTGGTCATGGGCAGCAGTGTGGAGTAGTGGTTAGGGCTCTGGACTCTTGACCGGAGGGTCGTGGGTTCAGTCCCAGGTGGGGGACACTGCTGCTGTACCCTTGAGCAAGGTAATTTACCTAGATTGCTCCAGTAAAAACCCAACTGTATAAATGGGTAATTGTATGTAAAAATAATGTGATATCTGTATAATGTGAAATAATGTATAATGTGATACCTTGTAACAATTGTAAGTCGCCCTGGATAAGGGCGTCTGCTAAGAAATAAATAAATAATAATGGGCATGGTAAAACATCTCTGTATCGTGCTTCTTGGAAGCACGCATTCTTATCATCTCTAATTCTTAGTGTTTTGGGATATATTCCCGAGGACGGTGGGAATGAAATTAAAACTGCTCTGACATACATTGCTAATGTCTACAAAGACACTCTGGGGATCCAATTTGTCATAATGACCTTATTCCGATTTATCCTGGGGGCTATCTAGTTCAGATGAATTATCCAGATGCAATGTACAGTAAGGCACAGTAATTAAATTGGAAATTGCTCCTACATCAGTAATTTATTTTTTCTTCTGTAAAATGTACGACTCTGTTGTTACCTCTCATGGTTCTTTCTGTTGGGTTGATTGTAAAATATTTCCCACAATAATTGTTTTTTTCTTATTTTTTTAAGATGAGCTAATAATACACGTCTCCAGAAAGTGATTGATAACTATAACCTAGCGTTTCCTTCAGGCCTCCAGGTTTAACACCTACAGCATTATTAAAGTCTCTTGGAAACAACAAAATATTACCCAACAAGCCTCCCATGCGGTATGAAAGGACCATGTCACGTGATCTATATAAAAGGGTTATGAGTGTTTACAGACCGTGTGGGTCTCTCAATAAAACCCGAAGAGATAGATGAACTGTATTTATTAGAATTATTATTATTCAGATCAAAGCAGTGTAATAAAACTGCTTCTCAGAACCGCCCCAAGTCCTAACCACTTTAAACAAATTTAATATGTACACACTCGCCATATACGATACGAAGCAAACTTATAAATAGTTGTCAGGATCACAAGTCCTTCATCTGACCCTGGGACACTTTGAAATGATGGTTTACGCATTTAAATCAGAGAAAACAACACAGAGACAGACGCTGACATAAATGCATGTCGGAGAAGATGAATTCCTGTCACGAGGGGCCGGTCTTTGTTTGCTGGAGCTACAGCTCAATAAGCCCTGTATACAGAGAGGGAAGCATGGCTGTTATAAAAAATACATTCGTGTGATTGCCCTGTATCAAACTGTATGAAATATTTAACAAGGTGTCGGCTGCATTCATAAATCATTCACTTCCAATTTGATAGAACACAATGAGCTTGTGTAAGTTGATGCTACAGCCCAAAAAGGTTAAAGGGATAACAAGCTCCGTTCAGTGGAACAATTTCAATATACTCTGTTCAACAGATGCTGTTGGCAGTGTGGATGGTCCCGGTGCACTTAGTACCAGACTACCCTGTAATCTATATATACACGGCACTAGCAGGTACTATGGTCTCTGATATCGTAGATTCAGAAGCCTCATCCGCAATAGAAGCCAGACTCAGCCCCAAACAGAGCAGGTGAATTTATTTCGATTCATGAAGGAAAGTCACATTTCTAAATGAGGCATAACAATTCGTTATATCAAGCACAAAAATAATAAACGCCTGCTGGCTCGTTGTTCCTCCGAGTCTTTGAGCTGACATTGTTTTCTGTTTGCCTTTTGAAAAACCAAAAAAAAATTACTGTAATCATGCAACCGTGAACTGCGTATTTTAAGATGTGTCACCCGACTGCAGGAAGTGGAAAAGACCAGCTGTCCCTCAAACTTACAGACAGGTAGCAATTATCTGCAGTTCCTCACACACTGCCCAATTCTGCAAACGACTTTCAAACACAGAGAGAGGGTGTGAAGAAAAGAGGTCGTCATGACTGTGATTTAGAAGCATTCTTCAAGACAATTGTTCACCTCTTTTTAAACTAATATCATTACAATTATACAACCACCCACGAAAATGGATTGCAGTTTTTACCGGAGACTTAAATGTCACACATGGCAAGATCCTCATCCTCAAAGGAATAAAATCATCTGAACACTGAATCACCAATTGCTCAGAAGAATAATGAACCTGGGCCTGGTTGCTTCTTGTTAGTTTTATACCATTAAAATGTTCTATTTCCTATCAGACAAAGAGACATAGCATTCCAGTTCAGGTTTAACAGGTAAATGATATAATTAGCTACTGCAGGGTCTAACTGGTTCAAAAAAAGAATTTAGAACATGGTTGGAACAAAGACCAGGAGTGGAAGGGTTAACTATGCCACCCCCTATTATAATATGTCTATATCATAATGTATTCCTGACTCTGTTAAGAAAAGGACGAGAATGACAGTTGCAACTGAAAACAACGCAATCGTAATGCAACAGAGTAAAAAGTTTCAAAAAGTTTCACAAATGTTTCTCCTCAGGTTTTGCAAAGAGACAAGCGTGTGAATAAATATTGTGTTGTCCTGGGAACCAGCAGTGGGGAGTGACGTCTGCCCTGGGGCGGCAGCTCATTTCAAACGAGTTTATTGATTGTTTTAAAAATCATTAGCAGGAAGAGCCACCTGGTTCCACATGCCAGCGACTGGGTGAGCCCCCACGCTGAAATTAAAAAATGATCCTATAAACACCACTCAGTGATTTTCCAAGAGCCCCCGAGCATGTCAAAGAGCTCTTTGAAGTTTCTCTTTTGCTCACTCTGTTGAACACATGCAGTTCCACTAATCCTTGCATTCTAAAGCGCAGCTGCGTTCACGCTTCGAACAGCGCGTTGTCAATCACAGCGAAGAGGAGAAACAGAGGCATTCCTCTAGAAACATCGGAGTGTTTCTGAGTTCAGCACTACTGAGTGATCAGCAGTGATTGGGTATTCATCTGAAACGTTTCGTACTCTTAGCTTGCAAGTCTTTGTGGGTGTTGGATGAACAACCTCTAAAAAACGGGATTACATGAAATAGGAAGACAATACAAGATACGCAGCTATCTCAGATATTGTTCTTTGACTGAATACTTGGTCACTGCGTACCGAGCTGACTTGCTTTTGAAATTGTACATTTGCTCCAAACAGCAACACACAGATCAAAACTCACCAAACTCCCTCCACCAGATAAGGGACTTCTCCTTCGTTATATACACTCCCCACATTAGTTCCTTCCTATTACAAGTAGAACAGAAAAACAGTATACCGTACCGTCTCCTATTCTATTTCACGCACGTTTAAATGGGTGTTAGAGGTTCGTTTCACATTCCCGGCCAGGGAATGAATTATTTTACCCACCTACAGAGAGATGTGCATTGTTACTGCAGACTCCAGTTAGAAAGCTCTTGAGCGTGAGGCAATCAGTGTGGGGAAAGAGATGATTCTGACAGCAACACAAAGGCAAATAGGAGCATGGTTTTCTTCCTCATTTACCTGTCAGAGTGAATAATGCTCATGGTATTCCGGGGTGTGCTCTGTGCAGACAGCTTTGACGTGCGTATAGCTTTATAAATCTGAGCTAGCAGTGTCTGACCTTCTTTCAGTATGCACCCAAAACAATCAATGACAGCAGTTAGGGATGGGATCACCCTGCAGTGTCATTCATACAATGAAGTAATGATAGCAGATAGGGATGGGATCACCTTGCAGTGTCATTCATACAATGAAGCAATTATAGCAGATAGGGATGGGATCACCTTGCAGTGTCATTCATACAATGAAGTAATGATAGCAGATAGGGATGGGATCACCCTGCAGTGTCATTCATACAATGAAGCAATGATAGCAGATAGGGATGGGATCACCTTGCAGTGTCATTCATACAATGAAGCAATGATAGCAGATAGGGATGGGATCACCTTGCAGTGTCATTCATACAATGAAGCAATGATAGCAGATAGGGATGGGATCACCTTGCAGTGTCATTCATACAATGAAGCAATGATAGCAGATAGGGATGGGATCACCTTGCAGTGTCATTCATACAATGAAGCAATGATAGCAGATAGGGATGGGATCACCTTGCAGTGTCATTCATACAATGAAGCAATGATAGCAGACAGGGATGGGATCACCTTGCAGTGTCATTCATGAGTATGACGGGAAGGGTATCACTGCTGTTATTTGAAAAGACAAAACATGCAAAAATAGGAAATTCACTGTCTTTATTTTTGATGCGTTTTAGGGTTTTCGTTATTCAAGTCATTTATTTTCTTTTGTGCTCCTTCAAAACTTTATGTCCAGCCTTCGTGATGAGGTCCGATGAGGAATGTTGTCCGGGATTACAGACCACTTTTAGCCAGTAAGTTTTCTATCAGGCCACTGACATTTTTCAAGCTAAAAGTTATAGGGAGCGGTGATAATTACTTGCTGTCAAAGGGATGACCGCTGAACCATATTAATTGACTGTGCCATTGCAGTCAAATGTAGAGCAATTGATATTCAAATTAAACATGACATAGATGATTTCTTGATTTCTTAGTATCTTCGTGTTTCTCTGTCCGAAGCCCCTTTACTGTGTGTTGAATCCATTCACATTGATTTACATGGTTGCTTTTCTCCTCTTTCAGAAACTGGCAGCTCTTCACAGAATTGATTTTCTGCATGATCCAGCAGCTCAGTGCGCAATCTGCACTGGAGAGAGCTCCCAGGCAAGGACTATAAACAGCTCCCCTCACTCAGCTCAATCTCCCTCGCTCCCTGAGCCATTTCCTATTCCTAGAGTCTACCTCAGGACAACTAGGAGGAACTAAAAGAAACGGTTCAGAGCTGAATGAGACAGCTGGCAGGATGAGGCGGAGTTAAGTCATGCATCTGTTCTCTCTGAGTTTCTTGGTGGTTTTTGGCTAACACTTGACATGAAGTATCTCTAATTACTGTGTATTTACATAGTAGTTACTTAGTAAATACATGTGCACTTACACATAATCACAGTGTTATTATGCATAGTTACGATGTACTCTCCTTAACCCAAACCCTAACCCTTTTCTGAAACAATTGTATATCAATAAGACTTTCACATTAAGTCTACTGTAACTATGTATAATAACATTGCGATTGTGTGTAAGTACACATGTATTTAAGTCACCACTCTGTAAATACACTGTCGTTTTCTTCAGCTTCATCAGTCTTAACTCATTAAAGTCGGAGAGGACGCTCAGTCGTTGCTGCAGTGCATTTTTGTGCGTCTGGTCTTTCTGTAACCCTTCTTTCAATATTTCCATGTTGATGTTCCATGGCAAAGCTCAGAAAGGATCACTGGAGCTCTACCCCAGCTGCTTGGCTAGCGCAGGCTCTCTGCTAAAGGAAAATGCTTGGTTTTGTGTTGTGATTAAATTGCAGGGGTGCAAGGCTATGGAAAAGTGAATGTGTTTACAGATAGAAAAGGTGAGTCAATCCCTGAGCCACCTTGATCTCAAATAACACAAAGCTTTTACAAATCAAAGCTATTTATATAACTGTATACAGGTCACACAGTTCACATGGGTTACATCATCCACAACTTTAGACATTGAAGGAGACTTTCATTGAATCAGTACTGCTTTGTCTTTGCATTGAGTTTATTTTAGCATTTCTAAACATATAATATTGTGCTTTGACTGTGTAGAATACAGCTGTTACCCCACGCAGTTATGTGAGCACCAAGTTTTTCAAAGGAAGGCAGGATGTCAGTGACGCAGAACACTCCCTGTTAAAACAAACATGGGCTTACAATGCCATTCTCTCTAATCTGTACAATTCCACTCACTCAGGAATTAAAGCACAACTTTAGGATGGCAGAGATTTGGCATTTATTTTTTGCACTCCAGGTGACATAAGAAGATCCAGTATACAGACAGCGAGGTCTCCTTTGAAAGAAAAGGTCTCCCCTGTGATACAGAGCGTCCCTTCTCAATTTAAAGAGGCAGGTAGGTAACTGTAAAGGAAAGGTTCCCATGCTCAACAGCATCAGCACTGTCAATCACATCCTGGGCACATCCTTACCAAGAGAAAAGTGCCATGATGAACCAATAGAAGAAGAATCTTTGGAGTGGTGCGTTTACAAAGATGCAGTTTTATGCTATTGTGTTTTCTTTTCTTTAATTCCTATGATATGTAAGAAGTTGTAGAGGTATTGTATATGACTTTGAAACCAGAGGTCCAATTGAACGCCAAACTCCTCCTTACACATCATACTTGAGAGAAGCCTGCTGGAGGTGTTGTAAGATAGTTCTAGTACTCACAGAACAGAGATAACTACAGCAGCCTCCTGTTCTATAGTCAGCCAGCAAGACCAGTCATATATCACAGCTCTGCAATTAGCACTGAAACCACGTCTCCGAGCTGATCACACCACCATGGTCCTGAAAGAACATCTATGTGCGCTATTTGTGGAATGCGATGTGTTCAATTTGAACACGCTCCTGTGACACGGTTCCCCCTCAGGGATTCATTAGAACACTGTAAGCACTACTCTTTGAGAAATCTCTCGGAGATGCTTGTACTTGTTCATTTGAGCAGCGTCATCTCCAACGGGTTTCGATAATGAGATCTCAGAGGAGGAGATCAATTTGCACTCCTGACTACAACAAAGCGCCCCTGTGTACTGGAACTTCAGGTATCGCTTGATTAAATTCCTTCAGGAAAGTATGACAGACGGATACATATCTGTGACCTGAAAACGGATTTTAATAAACGCTGTAACAGCGTCTAAGCTCTCCCCCCTCTCCCAATTCCCAATGCCCATCTACGTGCGACCCTATCTGCAGCTGTACCCGCAGCATAGCTCCTGAAATAGTGCATGACATGGACAAAGGACTTTGATTTACCGCACTGCATTTATTACCAACTTCCCTAGCCGCTACACACTAAGCAGTAGAGCTGGTGTGGGCGGATAACTGTTAAAACCTGCGCTGTACTGAAACTTAGACCAATCTCTTTCTCAATGTCTTCAATACAATGTCTTTGTCTACACTTTGCCAAAGAATTTTGCAAGCTTCTTTAAGTATTTCTCCACATTAAACATACTGTTTTTACAGTCACGGAAGAATAATCTTCATTGGTAATGTTAGCTCCCCTGATTTCCATACAAAAGCACGGGCTTTAATCACACTTTATCTTCCCCGCATTGACGTGGCTGAGTCATGCGTGGGTTTGTTTATATTGGGTTTGACTTCCTTTCTCTCGCTCCTTTGAGAGTCTGGAAGCCTGGTGTTACAACAGAGACTTGAACTTTCCCCTTCTCTCTTCCCTGAATAAGCCCTGGCAAGGCTAGAAGACACCATCGCTGCTGACTGCTGACGTCAAACAAAACTGGGTCAACATTAGTGATAGCGGGAATGGTTCTCCATTTTCCATGAACTGCCAAACTAGAAAGTACGACGCAGGCATATACAGGGCATGAACTATATTGTGAGTCAACTGACCAACAGGGATTCCAAACCAGGGTCAACTGACCAGCAGGGATTCCAAACCAGGGTCAACTGACCAGCAGGGATTCCAAACCAGGGTCAACTGTGAGTCAACTGACTTCATATGATTGTGATGAATGCTTTTTTTTTTCCACAGCAGCGGTGCTACGTAAACCCAGGACAACAACCAGTTGAGACCTAGAGAAACCAGTGACGGTTGAATAATTAATACTCCCACTGGCCCTCTCCTTGTTTTCTATGAAGGTCAGCCTCTGACAGGGGGACTGCCCCTAATTGAAATACAGTCACATTTTTATCTAAAACGTGTCTGTGTAAAATGTGTACTGAAGTACCAGTACATATCTCTAATTCTTAATCTATTTCAGTGTACACATGCTGTAAGTACAATAGTGTTACTTTTATATTGTTAGAATGTAAATAGACCATGTAAAGAGAAAAAACAGGAAAAACAATTTTGTTACTTCCATTTTGTATTGTGTTTGTGTTTGAAGCTCAGGTTGTGCTTTGGTCACATGACCACTCCCCATTTTTATATCAGACAAAGGGGAAGTGTTTGCTGTAATATAGGTCATACACATGTACATAAAGAAGTACACTTTCTAGTCATTTCTGGCCGTTAGATAATATTACTAAAGGGTTAAAAGAAGGTTATGGGTGGATGGCATATTTTGTTTTAGTTTTCTATCATATCCTTTTTTAGGGTTTAAAATGCGCTAGTCTTTGTTTATTTTTAATTAATATAAAAACGTGCTGTTTTATTTGTAGAATAACAAAGTGTATGAATGCATGCTGATTAGTTATTTTATGTTTCACTTTTTGTTTTTTGTTACTTCTGACCTGCCCGAAGAGGATCATGTGACTCCTGGGATGGCCTATCAGCAGACAGAGCAGCGGACTGGGACAGTGTGACCTGGCTGTGGCTGAGAGCAGAGTTCTGTTCAACGGTTTGTTTTCTGCACGTTTGTGAAGGCTTGTATTAGAATTGCAAACACCACTGTGATTCCTGCAAACACCCAACCAGATTGAAAGGTTGCATTTTATAAATATCTTCTTCGGGATAAACAATTGCCTTCATTTCCACAGAGCTCCTACTGTCTGGGTTTCATGTTCCAGCAGTAACAGCAATAAAGAAACGCCCCGATAAGGTTATCTTGTAACACTGCACAGCAATGGCACGATCCCGTAGGTAAGAATCTGATGTCTGAAACAATGCCCTTTGTTAAGGAGGTAAAACTATGACGATAGCTGAGATGTAATGCAGATGTAAGGGATAAGCCAAAACATCTGTCTGCTTCTGTCAAGTTGTATAGTCTGGGAGTTCTGGATGAAATGCGTGATATAATAAACCTCCTCCATCGTTACTGGAATTCCACCCCACCCCCTGAAAATAACAAGATTCTCCAACAAAAACCACAAACAAATCAAGCGTCTCAGAACAATTAGAAGTGGCTGCGGTTTTTTATTTTTGTTTTTTTAAATGAACACAGTCTGGAAACTTTCAGGTCTAATTGAATTCAATGGGAGTCAAAAGAACTTAATCGAGTTTCCTTTTTTATATTCTTTTTGCTTTGAAGTAGTTTGCAGAAGGATGTTTTTCTCTCTTTGCGTGTTTCAACCCTGAAGCAGGTCGCGTGCAATAACAGAACTGTTTATGTTCACAGAGATTCCAAAGATATTTGTACTGCTTCTGAAACCCTCACATTAGAAAATACAAGAGTCTCTGCATTCAAATCATTAAGAAGGTCTGGTGTCTGAGGAAGCTTGGAATCTGCAATGGGATTCCTTATACAGGATGGTGTTGATGTGCAAGGCCATTCCCAAGTAATGTTTTAATAAAGGTCTCCCCAGCGCCTGAGCTCCGAGCTGACCAGGAGAACAGACTTCCCTGATCAGTATTCAAAGTGAAGTAGTGTTACAGTGAATGCAGCTAACAGAATAATCCCATTCCACTTCCATAGGCTACCATGGGTCTCAAATGCGCAGCTCTGAAAGAAAGAAAGTAAACACGGATTTTCATGATATCTGCCACTACTTCTGATCCATTGTTATTTGTATCTGTTTTTATATAATACATGATTGTGTTTCTTATTGTATAGATCTTTGTGAATACCTGGTCATAAAAAGACACAATGAAAACAAGTGTATTATGCTGTGTAATGCATTGAATAGAGAAAGGAGTAGGTGAGGTTGTGTGTATAGGTTACATTGTAACATCCATAACTTCAAACAAACCTCAAGAATCCTGAGGAAGGCGCTGGCCGAAACGTTGGTCTGCTTGACCTTCTTTCTCAAGCTTCCTCATATACTTTTCCCTTACAGATGCTTCATGTAAGCCTCAGATGATTCATTCATACTGCTATTGATGTGCTCCTCTACAGATGCTCCCATTTCATCATCTCTCAAAAAGCTTTAGAGATCTGTGAACGAGCCTGTGGTCTAGGCACGTGTCCCAAGCAGGACCAGAACCCCCTGACCCTTTGACCTCTCAAGACGCGTGTTCTGCCAGTGCTCTGACGTCTTTCAATCTGAGCTCATTGTGACTAACTCCAGTGTAATTGCTTTGGGAGAGAACTCATGAAAATGCATGTTAAAGAATGTGCAGAACTGGCTGTGCTTCAGTTGCTGGGCGACTCTCAGTCCCTTCTCATAGCGTTCAGACAAAGCAGCCATTCTCAGGGCTGCCAATCTGTCCCCCCACTGTCCCGGAGCTTGCCTTTGAAGGTCCTTGTTTCATTCACAAAGTGGCTTCATGGACGTTGCACAGATGAGGAGATTACAGCAGCTCCTGAATTCACAATTCATTTTGTGGTCAGGGACTTTTTTTTTTTTTTTTGTAAGAGTGGAGTTTTTAGTTTTTAAAAAAAATATGACCATTTTGTTTCTTCATTTTTTTGTTTTTAATCCTAAAATGTGTAATATGGGGAAATATTATTTTGGTGAATGATCTAACCTGTAATAAACACATCTGTATCGAAAGACCACCTTTCTTTAATGACCGTGACAAGCACCCAGGTATAGACTGCGGGTTTCCTCTGTTTTAAAGGCCACAGAGCTGTTGAGGTTGGAGAGAGCGTGAGGATTTGAGTGTGGTAATGTGATTTTCAGTCAGGCAGTGGATCTCGGGTAGCTGCGGGTCCTTCTTGGTTATGCGTTGGCACTGCGTTGGTTAGCTTTGCAATGTGCTGCCCAGGGAAGGCATGAGAAGCTGGTGAAGGAGCCCACTGCCTCACCCAGTCCACTCCCTGTGCATAATTTAAACAACTCACTGCTTCAATGTCAATATGTTCCATCACAGCCCATTAGCATAATAAAACCTAGAATTAACACAGCGCTGATGAACAGAGATGACATTGTAAATCACACAGCAAGCCCGCATTTAGCGACAAGGTCAATGAAGCTCAGAGGAATACCTAGTGCCTACTTATATCAGAAAATGATCAGCCACTTCAATGAAATGACTACAGGGAACAGGGTCACAGCGTTGGCTTGAAAGGGATTTAATAACAAAATATCTTTCCCACCGTGTTCTTCAAAAGTCCAATACAAATACCACAGACTTGGTAAATAAATCCCTTCCCATCGTTGCTGGGAATCAGCGCCTAGCCAAGCCTCATCCGAGGTGTGAAGTTAGTCTGTTTAACTGGTAAATGAATAAAACACACCTTTACTGTAAAGTGACGGCTCAAATACCCAGCCTAGAGAGCTGAGATTTTACTACACAACAAAAACATCCACACAGCAACAGAGCGTTTCCCTGTTACTGGATAACTGAACAGTCAATTGCTTTAATTGCAGGAAATAATCAGCCATCCAGCTCAGTCGCTTTCCAGATCAGAACATTCATTCCAACTGTGCTCCTTGTCAATTCAACTGTGGGACAGTCAGACAAGCTCTGCTTGCTTTTTTTAAATTGCACATGACATTCTGAACGCTTAACAGACAGTTAATGGCAGCGTTCCTCGGACTAGATCATTATCTCAATATTCACAGATCCCAATCCAACCAGTGTAGCGTGACATCTCTCCGAGATGCCCTTACAGGTCAGCTTCACGTGGCAATGTTAAATATTTAAACACTGGCTGCATGACAAAGGAAACCGCTATCCATTACAGGCCATTAGATAGGAGCAAACAGATGCTTGTTTTGAGGTATAAGCTACTGCCTTACCCCAAACAGAGACCAGCCCTCACAGGATAGAATGACACCTATTCAAAACCTCAGTGCCCGCCTGAACACGGTTAGGAACTGGATGCGCAGAAATGTTGAAACAGCTTCCAGGCGCTTGCTGTTCTGGGAGCAGGAAAGTGACTGTGTGGAATTTTAATTAATGTTTTTTTTTAAAAAGCTTATCATTTATTTACGCAAGTAACCATTCTAGATAGATCCTGAGGGAGGGGGGAAATGCAAAATATATATATTTTTCCCACACAGCCTTCCAAAGCGTGGTGGATTTCATCATCTCTTTTTGTGTAAGGGTTTGCTGTTTGCATAGGTATAGTGTAAGCATGGCACAGCAGTGTAAGAACGACTTGAAGAGAACGTCATACCCTCTGAGTGTGAATAATATCATGTTTATTATCCCAGGGTGTGTGTTCATGAACACCCTTTATTGCTCGTTCTGCTCGTTCTGCACTCAGGGATACTTGGCATGCTTCACAAAGTCACAGCAGCTTATTTTTCTATTTGACGCTGTCTCTGAGCAAGCCTGAGCAAGGTGGAATTTCTGTACTGAAGCCAGTATATATATATTAGCATTGAACCAAATATCAATGAGCACAGAAACAGACACACAGAATGATTCAGAACATTGTGGGATCCGGTGATAATCAACAGAGAAGAAAGAATAGCGTGTCAATTCAGAGTATTCCATTAAATAGGGATAAAAGGCAAGTCTGTCCTAAACACCATCACTTCCCATTGCCCGCCCTGCATGGGAACAAGATTTTAGTGGAGACAAGATCAAATGCCTGTATAATAATGACTATCTTCAATAACGCGTGTTCCTGCTGCGGAGAGGGGAGTGCAGTGAACCTGCACCCTGAGGCACACCCCTCAGTGTCTGAACCAGGAGGAGGTGTTTGAGATTTGACCTGAAGTTAGTCAAAGTGAAACAGTGTTGTCGAAGTGAAAGAAGTTGGATCATGGCGGGGGATCAGTGATCCTGTTTAACCGCTGCTTATTTCCATTGTATTACTAAGCAGTTGAAGCAGCTCCCGTGACAGCTGAAGCCCGGGGGTTTATTTAACCACGAGGTGCACTAATCCATGACACATGTGGAGTGCATTAGCGAAGGCACTGGTCCAACAACATCACAATCTTTTCTGTCTGTCTGTTTCTTTGCAACACTCGAAGGTCTTCTCAACCGCCCCTGTTATTCCTTCACTCGATGTTTTTGTTGGTTTTCCTCGACCCTCGTGATGAAAAGTAAAGATTTTGTTTGGACAGTATGTCTGCATGATCCCCATTTAGGCTCACTCATTCTTGACGCAAATAACGGTGCCAGTCACGTTAAACCCAAAGTATGAAGTTATCCTGCCAGAAAGCCACAGTGGTTTGTGAAATCTCAACACTATGCAATATCCTTTGGACCCTCCTAATTTCCCTTGCACTTTCCTCATTGGGGTTAGCAGATTCCCATGGCTGCCAGTAGCGTCCCTTTTTCAGAGATCACTTTGACGTTTTGGTGCGGCGCATTACAGTACAAAGTGGACAGGGTGCCACTTCCTACATCTCCTCTGAAGGACGTCTCCTCAGACTGGACAGACACTTCACACACTGAGGTGCTCTGTTTCTAAAGAGCAATAAATACCAAAATTGGAAAAGCTGTTTGTGTAAAAGCCAGGGTCGTTGATATTAAGCGCTACTGTTTTTTTTTATTATTTTTTTTAAAGGAGCTCTTTAATTTGGGCTGGGAATCCAGTTTTAAACACACACAACACACACTGTTTTCCTCTCTGTGAAGCTTCATGGGTCAATCCCTTATCAACACCTCCTGGAACAGCCTTCATGAAGAGCACAGTTAAACGCACACTGTTTCCTCTCTGTGAAGCTTCATGGGTCAATCCCTTATCAACACCTCCTGGAACAGCCTTCATGAAGAGCACAGTTAAACGCACACTGTTTCCTCTCTGTGAAGCTTCATGGGTCAATCCCTTATCAACACCTCCTGGAACAGCCTTCATGAAGAGCACAGTTAAACACACACTGTTTTCCTCTCTGTGATGCTTCATGGGTCAATCCCTTATCAACACCTCCTGGAACAGCCTTCATGAAGAGCAGAGTTAAACACACACTGTTTCCTCTCTGTGAAGCTTCATGGGTCAATCCCTTATCAACACCTCCTGGAACAGCCTTCATGAAGAGGGGAGTCTGGCACAGGTTTCCAACACGTCTGGAGTCTTGCCTCCTGCAGGGTCCTGCCTCCACTGTGGTAATAAGACTCTCCTCAGATCAGCACTGACTGTCAGTGGTGGCAAGTGCAATAAACATACCGGTCAGGCTTGATCATTCTTCATCTTAATGCTCCTTTTACAGTTAGCATTCCCAGCAAACCTTGCACGCATTCAAAAGAAGCGATTACTCAGTATTTGTTTTATCGTTTGATGTTATGTTTTAATTTGAGGAAAGTTGCAGAAAATCAATATGTTTTCTAGCACCTGCGATCAATGTAGCTGACTACAAGCTGAAAGAAAAGCTCCTTCGAGTGGATTGGGAGGGAGAGCGTTCATTGTTCTTTTATACAATGATCATGCTCTTCTGGGTCCCCCTGGGCTCCCCTAGTAAAAGCACTACTGTGTGGAGTCCTTCTACATTGCTGGGGGGTTTGCAGCGATTGTGCATAGCAAATGAGGGGACAATAACTGGGCAATCAGAATGCCTTTTTACTTTGTTTCTTATTACTTCATGCAAGCGGTTCAGCTGGTATAAAGGACTCTGCTGAAGGACGTGCAACTCCCAGATGAAGAAGCTTACAAGCCCGAATGACTGTGAAAGACTGAGGTCACTGCAGCAGTATGAGTACTAGCTGTTCCCACATGTATGGATTCTGTCTGTTACACAGAGTTACTGAACTGACGGTGTATCGGTTAGAGGGCTTGTGATGGGGGAGCTTGGTGTTGTTTTGTTTTCTTGTTTCCATTTGCACCTCGAGACCAGTTTGTAAAACTCACTCTCACCTCGATCCAGTATCACACTGAGGCTGCCTGTCTGTCTGTCTGTCTGCCTCTCTGCCTCTCTGCCTGCCACAGGTTTTTATTTTTTTATTATTATTATTATTTATCTCTTATCCAGGGCGACTTACAATTGTTACAAGATATCACATTATTTTTACATACAATTACCCATTTATACAGTTGGGTTTTTACTGGAGCAATCGAGGTAAAGTACCTTGCTCAAGGGTACAGCAGCAGTGTCCCCCACCTGGAATTGAACCCACAACCCTCCAGTCAAGAGTCCAGAGCCCTAACCACTACTCCACACTGCTGCCCTGGTTATATCTGCTCTCTACAATCCACCACATTGCACAGATGCCATTGCATTTTTTGAATAATTGTCATTTTGTTAAAAAGACTTGCCGTCCATGTTTCTCTGTGTCGCCTCCTTTAAGATTACCCTGGGGGTGTTCCACTACTAAATAGATGCTTAGTTCCCAGGTGTCTGTGCTGAGTAATAATACTGAAACTCACAACTACAGAAGAAGCCAGATTCTGCCCCACTTACCTACTTGATGCTTGCTTATTGAATTGCCAAAGGCATATACTTTACTGCTGATAACAGAACTTAGTGAACAGTGATGCATAATGGACTCCTTAGAGTCAGACTGTTAGACTTCCTCCCAAATAATACGCTCTGTAGCACTAAATACCAAATACTCCCTGGTTATTACTGCACATCAAACAATCCTGTATTGAGGGCACTGAATCGGCAGAAAAGCAAGAAAAACCACACGCTGCCAAACTCCACTTGCTTCTGGTGCAGTTTGCACGGCAAGTGTAAGTCTGTTTTTAAAAACAGGATAAACAAATACTGACATGTTCAAAAAATGCAAAGGTGCTCCTCTTAATTACATCTGTCTTTAATACCCTCAGCTTTCTTAAACACTGGCGGTCCCATCTTTATTACGGTGCATACATCTTTACTGCTAGGATACTGAAGCGCCCTGCTACACAACACCAGGTATGTGTGGACAATGTGCATTGAAACATCCAGCCGGTTACAGGAGCCTTGTTTTACTGTGGATTGCACGCTGTTGAACAGCAGTGATTTCAATAGGCATTGATGATAGATGAGATGTGGGGTTTCATTTGTAATTAAATATATATATATATATATATAAATAGTGGGGCTAGTTAAAAACAAATAAATAAATAACGGAGATGAGACAGATATCAAAATGAGCCCAAATATATCAAACAAGTGATGAGATTCTTTATAAATGTGAACTAGCGGTATAGCAGGAGAAAAGCAAAAAGCGGTAAAGCAGAGTGAGACAATAACAGATACTAAGATACAGCAGATCTCTCATATAAGAATGTGTATGTCATGCATCAGCTTCCTGAGACAGTACACCACCTCCCTGTCCCCTGCTTCAACCACTGAGCCACGCTGCCATGCTCTTCTGCTTAATCTGGCTTGTTGCGTGCTGTGATAGCTACAGCAAGCTCCTAGTGCGCTTGCCAGTTGCGTAAGTAAGTCTAAATATTCCCCTCTTCTCCCTTAGGCCAATTCATAGTCTACGTCTGTGTTACCATGGTAGCGAGTAGTTTTTCCAAAAAAAAAAAGTATGCAACAGATTTGGAAGGCAGCGTCTCTGTAATTTATTTAAACCTTTCGCATAGAAACAAAATATTGTACAAGATGAAATATTTAAACTGTTTTTGCTTTCGCTGTTACGCACATACAGTCCCTATTGCGCACGAAGCAGAATATTAATGTCATGCAATTGCTGTGAAGTGTTTAATGGTGTTTGGGGTTCTGTTTTTGAACATACATTTCTGTTACAGAGTCTGTTGATTCATTTTATAGTAATGCCCTCAATTAACCCCTCTGTTATCTGAACAGCCCCTGGTAACCTGTTCTATTGTCTGACAGGCTTTAGGACCAGGAGGAGCTGCTGCTGCCTGGCTGAGTGAAAGGGCCGCCAGGCAATGGGAAGCTCTGCCTATACTGGCTTGTGGGCTGCCCATCCCTGGCACACTCATTTGCTTTAATGTTGTTGTTTTGTTTTATCCTTTATCCTCCCCAGATCTTGCCAATAAAACTGAAGCCTTGCTGGCTTCCCACTAGCCACAGAGAACAAGCAAGATTTCTGTTGCGCTCCAGGGTGGACACCCCATCACAAAGGCAATAGCACTCCCACACAGGCCTGCTAATTGCTGCACTGAATGATATATGACTTGACCAAACTCGGGCCAAATTGCAAGCGAGTGCAATGGCTTTATCTGCGTGCCAGACACCAACTGCAGCTCAGCGTGGGGCTTCTTTCTCCTGCGTCTTCATGGGCTTGCTCTCTGAGTGTCGCTCAAACCACAAAGCCTGGCTGGCAAGGTCTGCCCTTCATGCTACTGAAACTTTGCTCATTCAGAAGCCTAGCGACTCAGTGGTCATCTAATACTGGGGACAGCAGCTACCGTATCTTAGTGTGTCTGATATCACGCTGCGCCATGCAAATGCTGTAGGTCTGCGCCCAAGCTAAGAGCTACACGGTGGCATTTTATACAGATGTTTCCAGCACTGGAAATAATTGTGGTTACAGTGATTTGCTATCTGGTATCACTGTGTCCCACTCATCATCATCCTTCTGTCGTTTCTTCACTGTGGTGCCCTAATATACTGACAGTATGCCAATGGGAAGTTTTGCATAAGGGAAAGCCAGGAGTTACTTCAGCATTGACGTGCCCTGCCTGCCAATGCCCAGTGGAGAGCGGTGCCCTGGCTGGCCAGGGAGGAATGTTCTGAACGTTTCCGTGCTCTCACTTCCTCCCTGCTCAATTCTTGATGAGCTCTGCTGATTGACAGCTATCCATTTCAGTGGCAGAAGCTGCTGTAATTATTACAGACAGTTCTGTTAAACAGTGTGTGTTTCCTAGCGCTTGCTCTCTCAGTGGAGTGCAGGTGGGCCGTGTCGTGTAGGTATCGCTTAGAGCGGGTGCATAGAAGCTCGATAAAAAATATCATCAAAAACACTGCCCCTCACTCACGTCCAGCACATTTAAACACCATGCAGATGCCTTACACCCATATAATTACTCTACATTTTTTTCAACATCAATATATGAGATGTATTCTGAAATATATATTTTGGACCATGATTTGAGTTTCTAATATATATTTAACTTAAAGTTTCCAAGCATACTGGCAGGCGTCTGGGGTATGTTTCTGACCCTGCTGAATGCTCCTGCACACGCTTCATTCCCCTCATTGCTCGCTCCAATAGGAGGGTTTTCTTTGAAAGGTCAGTCAGGACGAGGATAAAACCCTGCAGATTCTCGTTTAATCTGTTTGCTTAGAATTCCTGTGTCACTTTCACAAAGTTTACGTCCCCTGATGCCAGCCTTTCAAGCTGTGATGATAGATTAGCAAAGTGTTTACACCGTGCTGAAACTTAAAGAGCCTGTCTCCAAGCTAGTGGATTCCAAATGTGGGTCACAAGAATCGTTTCAGTAGAAAGAGAATGCAGCCTATTGCAATGTGCACAGAATGCATTCAAACAGCACAGTTCATTATGGAAACGCACATGTGAATGATATGTCTGAGAGTCTCTTATTGAAGGCATAGCACAGTACAAGTACATCAAAGTATAGTAAGGCATATGTGGGTGAATCAGCATCCTTTTTATTTGAAAGAAATGCACATTTAGTGATTTCATGCAGGCCCCCTACCTATATGCAAGAGTTCTATTGATAACTCTAATTTATATTGAATTGGCTACAAACGTGTCCATTCTGAAAGGAGTTATTTTACTTGGACTTCTACGAATTCAAGTTTGAATATGCTGCCATTGCTTGGCAAGAGCTGTAGAAAAGGAAACTAAACACATTGGCCAAGCATGGAAAAGCCAGCATTCATTATAACACAAACACGAGCACCAGAGAGACAGTCCGAGGTAAATGCTGTGCAGAAACGCTGCTTTTATAGGCTGCTTCCATGCTTTGTTTGTTTTTCTTTATTTAAACCTGGTAAATAAATGAGCACATATTCCATAATCGGAGGAAACAATGCAGCCCACCTATAATAGTCATGTGGAGTATTGTATTTCCACTTAAATGTGGCTTTTAATTGCGTCTGGCTGCACTGTACTGTATATAAAAGAACTGGCAGCAATAGCTATTGAAAGGATGTTGTTCATCTGCAGAACTAATACAAATAACACAGCAGCCCTTAGCAAAGAAGGGACACCTGGACCAGCAGAGCTTCAAGACAGAACTAATACAAATAACACAGCAGCCCTTAGGAAAGAAGAGACACCTGGACCAGCAGAGCTTCAAGACAGAACTAATACAAATAACACAGCAGTCCTTAGCAAAGAAGAGACACCTGGACCAGCAGAGCTTCAAGACAGAACTAATACAAATAACACAGCAGCCCTTAGCAAAGAAGGGACACCTGGACCAGCAGAGCTTCAAGACAGAACTAATACAAATAACACAGCAGCCCTTTGGAAAGAAGAGACACCTGGACCAGCAGAGCTTCAAGACAGAACTAATACAAATAACACAGCAGCCCTTAGGAAAGAAGAGACACCTGGACCAGCAGAGCTTCAAGACAGAACTAATACAAATAACACAGCAGCCCTTAGCAAAGAAGAGACACCTGGACCAGCAGAGCTTCAAGACAGAACTAATACAAATAACACAGCAGCCCTTAGCAAAGAAGAGACACCTGGACCAGCAGAGCTTCAAGACAGAACTAATACAAATAACACAGCAGCCCTTAGCAAAGAAGAGACACCTGGACCAGCAGAGCTTCAAGACAGAACTAATACAAATAACACAGCAGCCCTTAGCAAAGAAGAGACACCTGGACCAGCAGAGCTTCAAGACAGAACTAATACAAATAACACAGCAGCCCTTAGGAAAGAAGAGACACCTGGACCAGCAGAGCTTCAAGACAGAACTAATACAAATAACACAGCAGCCCTTAGCAAAGAAGAGACACCTGGACCAGCAGAGCTTCAAGACAGAACTAATACAAATAACACAGCAGCCCTTAGCAAAGAAGAGACACCTGGACCAGCAGAGCTTCAAGACAGAACTAATACAAATAACACAGCAGCCCTTAGCAAAGAAGAGACACCTGGACCAGCAGAGCTTCAAGACAGAACTAATACAAATAACACAGCAGCCCTTAGGAAAGAAGAGACACCTGGACCAGCAGAGCTTCAAGACAGAACTAATACAAATAACACAGCAGCCCTTAGCAAAGAAGGGACACCTGGACAAGTAGAGATTGGAGATGAAGGTTCAGGGGGACATCAGGAAACCTGCGTGGTGACATCATTACATTCATGTTACTATGCAGCTTGTCAGTGTACAGTAATACCAGCTGTGCAGGTGCAGGATTAACTGCTGAATAACAACCTGCTGTGGACGGGGTGCAGAAAGACAGGCCAAGCTCTTTACCTGGTGCACAGACAGGCCGCTGTCAAAGCGTATCTATATATATATATATATATATATATATATATATATATATATATATATATATATATATATATATATTAATATAGCCACAATGACCTTGAATACAATCCCCCTGGTGCTGCACTCAGATGGTTCAGAGCCACAGAGGAGGAGTTTGGAAGGAATCTGCTACGTTCCCTATTGAAATGCACAGAGAGTCTCCTTCACCCTTTCAGTTCAGAGAGTGACAAAGAGGGAGGGTGCCCAGGGCCTGGCTTGCTTGCTAAATGTTTAGTTTAAATCCATCACAACCCTCTATTGTCTCTTAGAGGCAGAGGATACAGACAGCGTAACTGTAAACTGCTTTTCCTAAAGAGTACAGCGGTGTCCTTACAGCCCCCCATGCCTTCCCCGTGGTTACGCTCTGCATTTACCAGAGTTTACCCTGGTTTGCCATGTTTATTAATATGCTTTACCAAGGACCCCTGAATAGCAGGAGAGGCCATCAAAGATGATACATCAGTGATCAAAACAAGGTGGTAAATTAGCATCATGAAGGAAATGTGCAGAAGTGTTCAGATCCCAAGCCCCAATGTGACCTCATTGACTTGGGGTTCATTGTGGGTCATTATTGGCCCTTGTGTTTAGGGCTGGAGTTAGGGTTAGGGTTGTGCTGTTTTAATCACACGCTATGGACTCATATTTCCTCTTCTCTTTAGTTAAAAGTATAAACCACAGAAATACCGTTGCCATGTATTAAAAATGGAAGGGTTAGGCTGCAAGCCACTCGCTTCTTGTAAACGATTGTTTGTTGAATTTGATTCTTTTCCAGGAAAAAACAGCAACCAATGTCCCTTTCTAGATCAAGTCAAATCAAACATCGTGGGCCAGGTTTTCGTGCTCTCTCTCTCTCTCTCTCTCTCTCTCTCTCTCTCTCTCTCTCTCTCTCTCTCTCTCTCTCTCTCTCTCTCTCTCTCTCTCTCTCTCTCTCTCTCTCTCTCTCTCTCTCTCTCTCTCTCTCTCTCTCTCTCGGGTGAGTGATTCGTTCGTTTGCTTTGCATATTAATGAGGCGTGGTTGGGGACTCTTTTTTTAAAAGCGCAAGACCGCTCTGTAAAGGGAGCACGGCAAATCAGAGCGCACAGGTTTGCAGCGACAGACTCGACCCAGAGGAAACACAGCGCGGAGTTCAACGCCGCAGCTTCTAGCGCAGGAACTGAACAACGACTCGTATTATAGCGTGGCGTTTGAGAAAACAAAACAGTGAGGCTGACATATCAAGAAAACACACGTTTGAAAAGGAGCCAGAGGACTACACGACAAAACTATCAATATTAAACACACCAGGAGGGCTTTTCCTGTTCTGAAGTGACGCGATGCAGCGCTCCACCGTCCTGCTTATCCTGATGGTAATCGCCCTATACTCCATCAGTGTGGAAGGTAAGCTTGATGTTTGTTTGGGGAACAGTTTGTTATTTAAAACAAGTTTTGGATCAATCCAAAAAGGCGTTTTGAAGTTCTAATATATACACCTCATCAGCTTTCATAGAAACATACAACACATGCGTATGTGTCTTTCTCTATTGTAATACATTTTAAACACATTTGAAAAATACTATTTGCATCAAGTTATAGGGATAGCATTTAGCAAAAGCAAACGAAAAAGACACCACCGTTTACAAAGACTAATTATGGGTTAGAAGGCATTTAGAAGAATTATTGCTTACCTTTTTAAAGAAATCTAAATGCATATACATCTCTCAAATATATGAAATAGTGAGTTTTCAGTTTATCGATTCCTTTTCTTTATTATGAATATATTTTAAGTTAGCAGACGCTTTCATCAAGAGACGTGCAGAAACTAAACAAAATATAAAATAAACACATTTTAAAATGTTTAAGCAGGAAAAATAAAATAGAATAAGGATACGGAGAGAAATGTTTATAGAATTCTAAACATTTCAAATACACACAACTAATAGAATAACCCAACACCCCAGAACGCTGTTCTACACGATTGCCGCTCACACCGGCGGGGGAGATGAATCCGCAGCAACTTTTAATGTGCGGCAGCAGAAACAGGTGAGCGAGGAGCTCGCGTGAAAACAGTCCAGGGTGCGCTGTGACGCGCACAGAACACTTGCAATGGTGTTATTGTTTGAATCTGAAGTGAAAAGAAACGAAACCATAACTGCTATAATTAAGATAATTTTGGTCAATTACATGACAGAAATATCATGAAGCAGTTTAGCGCCTCTAGCCTGAGGGAGAGACGTGCAAAACATGACGAGTAATGATTTAAAACCCCTTTATATGCTTCGTTGTTTCCAAGGCAAGCCTACAGAGTTTGGGCTTGCTAATGGGGTCGCTAGCAGGTGACCGCTTCGAGTATAGCTACTTAAACTGACTAATTCTAAATACAAGCAACCAAAATATACCTGTAGTCTTGGCTTTCGTAAGATACTTTACACAACTCTATAAACCGGCAGTTCAATACGTGTCTAAAGGTTGTTTTTCAATTCGGTAAAAAAAAAAATATATAGCTATATAACTTTATAACAGTGTTTTTTCCAAAGTTACATTTTGAATAGCTTGCTGTTTTAAAAAGAAAGATGATGTGCCCTTCAATCTCTTGTAGGTCTACCTATTTGTTACTGAAATATTTCAGCTTTTGTGATGCTCATTAGGTTTAAAAAAAAAAACCCAGAAGGGCATTTACTGGAACGCAAATGCTTTATGAATAGGATATACTTCATGAGTTTACACGAACGCTGTTTATCTTTATTTGATCAATGACCAATGCACCTGAAATACATGTCAAACAAAACTGCAATTGTTCTGGACAGTCAGTAGATAGTTCTGGAGACGCGCGGTAGTGCGTGCGGTGACGCCATGGGCTTTGGTGAGCGCTATCTCCGCTCGAAATTACATCGACGGCTTACTTCTCCGAGTCATCAGTGGAACAGTTTTTGTCTGAAAGTGGGTGAAAAAAAACATGAATTACAATTGTGGAACGAATAAGAAAGCGGTCCAGACTACTCGCAAGCCGCTGAACTAAGCGTCGATTTTCTGGTTTGGTACGGGTGCGGTTTTTACACTCTTGAATAAAATGTGTGACTACTTCTCCGCGCAATGAATCGAAACGCAGGCTCCTACTTTGCTTTTGTTAAATTGTTCATCTGTTCTTGTAGTGTGTGTTTATTTGTGTATTTATTATTCATCTTTGCACTCTACCTCAATAAAACAAAACATTGAAACAGCAATTCCCTTTTTCAATTATCTGCAGCAATTCAGGAACCCATGTGTTTATTCATGGCAGTGAACGTGCTAGTATATAGCAGTCAGAGCATGGAAATCTAAAGCTATAGCATCAATTAGTTATATAAATGTGGATACATATTTCTCAAAGCATCTTCCAAACACACCTCCAGCTGCACTGAACAATGTGCCTCGCTGTGTTAAAACTGCTGAGAGAGCTCAGAAACAGCAAGGACATTGCTAGAGATGGATTAGCACCTGCTACACAATCCAGGCCAGGTAGAAACAGCAGCTGTTTACTGCCTTCTCTCCAGGGAACGGGCATGAGCAGGGAACTGGGGAGAGCAGCTGCAAGCTGGGCAGTCACATTGCAGGCTTCCTCTTCATTATTAATAAAATGTGCTTTACAATGCTTTCAGAAATATTGAAGCAGTAAACGTGGTTTTGTTCTGGAAAGGGACGTGTGCTTATTCTTTGTTTCTTTTATCTGAAAGGTAAACTCATGCCTTCATACTTCAGATAACATCTCAAATATAGATTAAACAGTGAGTTTTCAGTTCCTTTTCGTCATTTAATATAGACATATAAATTGATTGATTGAAGTCATGCATTTGAGCCAGGAGCATTTTTCATGTAAGCCTACTAGTACAGATCATTTGAAATGATGTTTTCTCTCAAGCGAAAGCCAGGTAATGCCACATCTCTCTGCTGCTTAACTTCTGATCATTCACCTGCTGCAAGTTAACTGTGCCTCTGTGTTGTTTCTGCTGCAGCCTACAAATGCAAATGCACAAGAAAGGGGCCCAAGATCCGGTACAAGGACGTGCAGAAGCTGGAGATCAAACCGAAGCACCCCTACTGCCATGAGAAGATGATCTTGTAAGCCTTGTTCTTTCTCCTCTTTGTAGCTGCAGAGTGACATTCTAGGCAGGATTAACCTGGCCTCGAGTCTATTTTACTGTTCCACTGACAGCCTAGCTGAGGGCCAGTGCTGCATTCTCTATTGAGTTTGCTGGCTCTCCTGTCCCTGGTACCACGTTCACTGCACTGTATTGGGATTGTTCAGATCCTTGGTGCTGTATTGAATTAGCTGGCTCTCAGACCACGGACCTGGACTCAGGACCTGAGTGCTGTATTAAATCTGTGAGGATTGGTTCACACTGTGGAGCCGCAGTTAAGATATTTTTTGCAGGGTGTATTTTTTCGTGTTCTTGTTCAGCTTCCTCTCTGAGCTGCAATCGGTCAATATCAAGTTCCTCGTCGATACTAAGCCACGCAGGCAACATTCAGATTCTCGTATCGTGGCAGTTTTGAGACGGGCTTGGCAGGGTTTCAGGGGGTGAAAAGATCTAAAGACTGAGGGCTAACATTCACCTACTGCATTAGCAAAATACACTGGAATGGTTGATTCAATGACGTCACTGACCAGGGTAATAAATAAACACGGTGTCTTTTGGATTGGATCTCTTGCACAATGGAAACAGGACCCCAGGAAGTGAAGTTTTTGACTTTCACAGCAGAAGGACTCCCCTCAAATGTGCGACCATATAATGTAGGGAAACATTAACCCTAACCCTCAAATGTGCAACCATATAATGTAGGGAAACATTAACCCTCCGTGCCACATGTGCAGTGATTTCTGAACCAATTAGTTGTCTTCGTTAGCTGGTACTCTTAATTCCCTGGCAGTTTTTATATAATTATCTTCAGCGAGCAGCAGCTAGAAGCAGGCTAGTCATTCTCATTCCAGTGTCATTTACAGAAAGTTGTCTCCTGATTGACAGGAGACACTAATGTTTGGACTAGCAGCAGATGGACTGCGCTGCTCAGACATGGAAGGCTGCCAGCTCGTTTGCAAGCGATCTGCCCGGCCATTCACATTAGGAGCTTGCTTCTAATCAACACAGTTTCTCACTCTGCGTTGGCTGCTTTGAGAGATTCGCATGGTGTAACAATTTCCTATCGGAAGCCTTGTCACTGATTTTACTCCATGCTTAATGGAGCCCAGGTGGTTAATTTGAAATGGGCACAAGTTCTGATTGAGACGGATGTGAGCAGTTCACAGATGATTAACAAATAATTGAACACTAATCCTGAGCTTCCTAAGGTGAAGCAAGGTAGTCCCAAGAGTCTTGCTCATCTGCGTCAGTGGAACCAGTCAGATAGCCATAAGGCTGAGCCCTAAATTTAATACAAATAAAACTAAGCCTGCTGCAGCCTGTAAAGGCGTGCCGTGACTGTTCTGGAATCACCTGGGGTGGAACCCACTCGAAGGACCAGAAAGGCGTGTGGTCCATTGGTGACCGCAGTGCAGCCATTGTCATAGTAATAAGGGGTTTGTTTTTCTTGCTTCTGCAGCGTCACTATGGAGAACGTGTCCCGCTTCAAGGGCCAGGAGTACTGTCTGCACCCCAGACTGCAGAGCACCAAGAACCTGGTGAAATGGTACACGATCTGGAAGGACAAGCACAGGTAAAGGCTTGGCATGGTGCCGAGTGTCATTGTGTAGACTCCTTGTCAGGATCACAGAGCTCAGTGTTCTAGTGCGTAATACAATTTACAAACCAGTGGCGGCTAGGACCGCCCTGTTCCTGGTAGCTGATTGATCTCAGAACTTTGTCAAGTTGGCAATTGAAGGATCCACGTGATCCTGCCTGAACAACATGACTAGGTAGCCCTCTCTCTCTGTGTGACGAAGTCTCTCCCTCCCTCTGTCCCAAGTCTGTCTCCACTTCATTTCCAACTGTGTGTCCTGTGGTTGGGTAGAGGACACTGGACTGATCAGAGTCCTGACTGCAGCACTGACCGTATACAAGGTGACGAGGGAGTGCGTGTGCTTTTACAGGGCGTCTTGAGCACCAGATCATCGCTCTGGTTCAGGTGCACTAGGAGGTTAATGCAGTGCAGAGCAGACCGGCGTGCAGTAGATGATAATAATGAGCTGGCGGTGGAAGATTACTGCAGACCGGAGCAGGTTCCTGAGCTCATGCATACGCGATGACAGACAGCAGCCACTGAGCCGTACCTCTTCAGCCCTGCCTTTGTGCCAACTTGCAGCTACACAATGAAATGAAAGCACCGCTGTAAACTTACCACCATGTCTTCTCTTCTCTTGCAGGGTTTACGAATCCTAAATCGGTACAAGATGGACCAGCAAACCTCCCCCCCCCCCCCCCCCCAATTGCCCCTGAAAACAAGACTGTTTTAAAAGCACAAACAAGAAAATCAGAAACTTCAGACTTTAATGCAAATATTACTTGTGGAATTGTAGACGATGGCAGAGCAATTGTATTTATTTTTGTAACTTTCGATTTCACCCCTGGAGGATGGCCAGAGTGAGAATGTAAGGGAGACGGTGTATGGCAGGTGCTTCCTAGCGGATTGCTCTAGTGGAGACCGCTCAGCTGTATCTGTGTTTGCTTTGCAGATGTGTCTCTGTGGGACAGATCGTACCACCCTCAGGCTTTGGCTTCAGGGCAATCGAACCCACCGTCAGTCAATCGTTTACGATTCTGGGTTTAAGAGCGTTTTGGGTGTGTTCTATAAACATGCCCAGAGAAACATCTGACCAGTAGCATGTTCGCACTGCATGATTGAGATGACCCTGTTAAGGCAGGTCCACACCGGAGCCATCAGTTGCACAACCCAATTGCTCCCGAAATTGCGCAGCTCAGTTGCAAGCAATTGCTGTGTCCGCATCTGAGCAATTACTTGTGCAACAAGGTTCCCGCATCTACAAGTTTCATTGTTTTATGGTAACTGAGGTGAGAGGTGTTTTTTTTTTTATTATTCCATCTACAAGGTGAAGTAGTTTGGGTTTTTTAAGGTTTTGACAACTGAATTGACACGTTTTTGTTGGTTTTTTTGTTCCGCGTCTGTACGTTTAGAATTGTATTTATTTTATTTATTTTTTGACAGCTGAGGTGACACTTTTTTTGGTCAGGTCATATGTGTCCAGTATTTTTTTTTAACTGTTATTTTAAATGCCATATTCCCTAAAGAAAAAACAAAGCCCTGTAAAAGCTGGACGAAACCGTTTCATTTTACCGCCGATGTTTTTAAAATGAGAGCTTCTTTATGACAGGATGTGCAAGCCGTGCAGTCAGCATTATAAGAACCAATCAGAGTCTGTGAATTGCCACGTGATCGCCTGTGTCTACAGATGCCGCTCCGGAGGTTGCTTGGAAAGTAGAGCCCGGCTCTACTTCAAGCAACTGGTTGTGCAACTGCTCGCAACTGGTTGCAGGGACGTCCAAATATAAACAACGTGGTTGCATGGACGTCCACATATAAACGACGTGGTTGGATGCGACTAAGTTGCGCAGCTGATCGCTGAGGTGTGGACCCAGCTTTAGATAAGTCCTGCTCAGAGTAACACTGTGCTTCGTCCTGGGGATGGGCAACAGCTGATTTGCAGACAATCCCATTCCATCAGACACTATACAGTGTAATGCTTTACCCACGGAGGTGCGAAACTGGCTTCACTAGAGGGTATAACAGCAGTTTTGTTTTCATGGTGTTTAATTCCACTGCAAAGTAAACGCTCTTTCCTGGAACTTTTACCTTGTTTGTTTTTAACCCTGTTTGATTTGCTTTGCATTGGACACTGTTTGTGTCTCAACCTGAATGTACAGCCTAATACTGTGCATTCCACTTTGTTATATATATGCATACATAAATTGCTTGTAAATAGAATGAATACTATATCGAAACATACATTTATTACCTCTTAAGTAATGCATTGTATTGCTAAATTATTGTTTTGCTATTTAAATTTGACAATGTTGTTTGTTTGTTTTTGTGCACAGTATATAACCTGGCACGTCTTTTTAAAGTGGTCAGGAGTGTATGTAATATAATCTAATGGAGCTCCCTGGCAATAAGAGAGTTTGAACCTTACAGTCCTGGTGTGTGTTCTTTATGCGTGACTCTGCAGGGCATTGTGAAACACAGGACAGGAGTCAATCTGAAAATCCAATACAGCAGCCTCTTCTCCTGCTCTACTCAATCAAACGCATGCTCTGAAAATCCAGTACAGCAGCCTCGTGCTGCAGCGGTGTCCTGGATGAATGAGCTTTGCATGGTCACTCACACAGGTGTTACTGCAGTGGTGTCCTGGATGAATGAGCTTTGCATGGTCACTCACACAGGTGTTACTGCAGCAATGTCCTGGATGAATGAGCTTTGCATGGTCCCCACTTTGTAAAACACCTTTTTAAGAACTAAATATGCCTTTAACAAAAAATAAATAAAAGTGCCAACATTTTTAGTTTGTTGTCGACTTTCACCCTGTGTGGAGTTTTGTCTGACTGGAGTTAGAAATAGTAAATAAAAATATAGTGAGAGTCAATGAGAAGTTCCCACAAATATAGGAATGCAAACATGTGTATATATGTGTGCGTGTGTGTGTTTGGAAGGCTATTATTATTTTCCTCAGTAAAGTCTGCCATCTCCTGCTCCTTGAGGGTACTGCACTCTCTCGGGTTCATACAGCACATCTCCTGCTCCTTGAGGGTACTGCGCTCTCTCAGGTTCATACAGCACATCTCCTGCTCCTTGAGGGTACTGCACTCTCTCGGGTTCATACAGCACATCTCCTGCTCCTTGAGGGTACTGCGCTCTCTCAGGTTCATACAGCACATCTCCTGCTCCTTGAGGGTACCGCGCTCTCTCGGGTTCATACAGCACATCTCCTGCTCCTTGAGGGTACCGCGCTCTCTCGGGTTCATACAGCACATCTCCAGCTCCTTGAGGGTACCGCGGTCTCTCGGGTTCATACAGCACATCTCCAGCTCCTTGAGGGTACCGCACTCTATCGGGTTCATACAGCACATCTCCTGCTCCTTGAGGGTACCGTGCTCTCTCAGGTTCATACAGGTTCACTGTGGTCATCTGTGGTCAAAGTGCCCTGCTCTTAAATGGCTGCTCTGTCGTCTTTCATTTCATATGAATGACTGTGGGAATATACACATGCTGCTGTAGAGACCATGCTAGTGTGTTTGTAACATACACACACACACACGCAGAGGTGTGCTGCAGAAATGCATTGAGTGCACTTTGCCACGTTGGAACTGGAGTTGCTTTCGACTGGCAAGCACGTGAAAGGTGTGGAAAGGATCTCAAAGAGAACGATCCTAATACAGCTCATATTATGCATTTATTAAAACGACTGCATCGAGAGAAACAGTGAGGTGCTGCTGGATGAATGGAGGGATACTGCTGACTGTTTACAATGAATAACCCAGTCAATCCCCTGTAGTACCTTGGAATTATACAGCAAAAGTACAACATGAATATGGAAAGCTACCTTACAAACCACCCTATTGAACTGCTGCAAAACTACAGCACAGGGGTGGAAATAAGACTCCTGTTGCATAGCAGTTTCACCCGTTCCAGGTTTTACTACGACCAGTAAAACCTGGAATGGGTGAAACTGCGATGCAACAGGATTAGCGCCGTGTATAGCTAACAAGCTCAGGTGTGTCTGATTGAACACCTAGTGAAACCAGGAAGGGATCGAACTGCTGTGCAATAGGAGTCTTATTCCACCCCTGCAGCACACCACAGACAGACTATGCTGTACGTGTCAAAGTGCCCACATTTTAAACCAATCCTGAAGTTTTGGCGAACGCTGAATAAATACAAAGTCGGGTGTGGTCTGCAGTACTGCACAACGAACACCAGATGGCACCTGAGAGTTAGCAAATTGTTTCGCATTGGAAATGTCGTAGACAAAAAAGTAGAAAAAATAATTACATTTTTTCTACTGCTGTACTTTTTTAAGTCACTGTTTAATTGGTCAACGTCAGAGGGTGGAATAACTGGTCAAACAACAGCTATATTATATTTAGCTATGGGCAAACTATGGACGTAGTGAACGTAGATTCTATCAAATATGATTTTTTTTAGCACGTATGGTTCCAATATAAAAGATCTGACTTCATTTGTACTTACCTATGTAACACCTAAGTTATTTTATATGTTTGTTTTTTAATCCTACTACGTCACCAAGGGAGACGCTTTACCCTTTTATAACGAAAACAGTAATTTAGCAAGTCATTCTGTCTAAAACAATACTGTACAGATCCAACACAGAGGACAAGTCGACTTGCAACCCTGCAAACAACCCACTAGAAACGCCCCCAAGAGATCTACCACAGCCAACCACGGTGCGCGTAACAAGCTACGACAGCCCCCTGCCACAACGAGGCTGTTTACCGAAGCAGCCAATCAGAGCGCCGCTCTCATCCCGGCCAAGCCTCGCATTGAGCGCTCTTGTTGTCTGTCAGTTTCCGTTATTTCACTCAAGCGAACTCCGAACGGGGCGAGAGAGACTGTAACCAGCAATAAACAAGCGTCTATCGGAGCAGTCATAGAAGCGGATGTGAAGTCCGTTTCAGTCGTCGTTAAGAAACAAACACCGTGAAAGGAGAGTGTAGGCAGACCCGCCATCTCCCCGCCGCCCCGTCTGACGACGGGCAGGTAAGAGCTGACTGCGCATGTGCGTGATTGTGGCGCGCATGCGCCGGAGGAGAGGGACCTGCCAGATAAGGTCCTGTTCAACTGTGACGCACTACGCATGTGTCAAGCTGCTAAACAACAGCATGCATTGTAACGGAACGCCATATTATTACTATTATTATTATTATTATTATTATTATTATTATGCGTCATGCCTCATTGTAATATATCTGTTTATTAATTGCAAAATGAAGATCTCCCAGCTGTAAGTGCGTTAGGAATGCGGTTTATATAATATGAAGCTGTGGATTCATTCGTATTTTTTGCTAGTGCCTTTACAGTCATGCTAGTTATTATATGTTCCAATACTGAGGTCATGTGGCCCATTGCATTACTAAAGCCGTCTCAGCTCTTCTTGCAGTGTATGTATTATTATTATTATTATTTATTTCTTAGCAGACACCCTTATCCAGGGCGACTTGCAATTGTTACAAGATATCACATTATTTTTACATACAATTACATTATTTTTACATACAATTACATTATTTTTTACACATTATTTTTACATACAATTACCCATTTATACAGTTGGGTTTTTACTGGAGCAATCCTGGAGCAGCAGGAGCAGCAGTGTGGAGTAGTGGTTAGGGCTCTGGACTCTTGACCGGAGGGTCGTGGGTTCAATCCTTGGTGGGGACACTGCTGCTGTACCCTTGAGCAAGGTACTTTACCTAGATTGCTCCAGTAAAAACCCAACTGTATAAATGGGTAATTGTATGTAAAAATAGTGTAATATCTTGTAACAATTGTAAGTCGCCCTGGATAAGGGCGTCAGCTAAGAAATAAATAATAATAATAATAATAATAATAATAATCTAGGTAAAGTACCTTGCTCAAGGGCACAGCAGCAGTGTCCCCACTTGGGATTGAACCCACGACCTTCCGGTCCAGATTCCAGAGCCCTAACCACTACTCCATACTGCTGCCCCAGTAGTTTTATTGTACAAATATTTCGACTCGTGCCTTCTTTAATGTACTAAGATACCCTGAAGAAGGCACCAGGCGTTTGTCTGTGTGGCGTAGTTCGCTATGCATGATTGTTTCAGTGATCCAAACAGTGTGTGAATGTGCATCACATCTCTTTGAGCAGTATGCATCTTGCAGTACAGTGTGCTGTACTAATGCAGGTCTATTGCAACTATATCAGACTGTGTGTGGAAATCCAGCTGAATGATGATGATTTAGGTGAAGCACGAGCTCAGCGTTCTAGCTATCTTTATACTTTATATATATATATATATATATATTGAGCTAATATATATATATATATATATATATATATATATATATATACATACACACACCTACATCATGCGAACCAGCCACATAGGAGCAAAAGAAGAACTATTGCCTTGTCATGCAGAAACCCCATCATCTCTTAACAGTACTGAGGACAAAGGAAGTGCTTATTCATTCTAAATAAGGAGTCTTCTAGATAAGGTCACACACTGCTCTGTTCTTCAAAACAGCTATGAACCCTGTGCTTACATAACAGTATCTTTTTGCATCACATTGCTTTGTATCTGACTCATGTCTCTCAGCCCTCTTGCACACGCCCAGCACTCCCATTAGTTCTGTAAAGTGAAACCGCCAGTGCCGGAGGAGAACCAGTCACGTACTGGGAACTATGGGATTCTGAAAGTGTCCTGTAATAGACGTGTAGTTCGTTTTCAAAGTAAACACTTTAATAACCGTAATAAACACAGGGCTCGATTTCAAATTCTCATTTTAACTTTGAAAAATGAAGTTACCGAACCCGAAAAAAACAACTCTGACATGTCATTTTTGAGCATAGAAAGGGGCTTAAGATATTATTTTTATATATTCATTTTAAAACTGTAATTGCTGTTTTTTTATTATTTGTTTCAGACCAAAATGCACTGTTGACGATTAGGAGTAAATAGCTGTGAGACTCTAAACCACAGTATTTCATTGGACACTTGAGAATAATAACATATATGCAGTACTTTAAAACAGATGTAAACTAACACAAACAACGTGTGTGTGTGTGTGTGTGTGTGTGTGTGTGTGTGTGTATTCCTGTTAGAAAATGTGTCAAAAGATAATAAACCCACGTGATATTGTATTTAGTACGCATCCTGTAACTTGCGAAATGTTTTTTTGAGTTTTACAGCAGTCCCTGAACTCCTAGCATGAGCACATCAATACAGCATGTGTTGACACTTCAGATGCCACACGTACTGACAGCTTTAGTGGGGTCCTTCTGTCGCCATGACATCCATACACCACGTATTGCTGTGCCTTTGATATGAAATTAGTATGGAAGAACATTTTACGAGTTTGCATACTGTAACTGAAAAAAGACCCCAACGCCCAATCGTGTTGTTTTTGTAATGGTTTTGCGCCTGGTCTGACCGTGTTGTGTCCCTGTGTGAATAGAATATTCTGGAAATGATCAAACAGGAGGTAGCCCCTGGTTTAACACACTCGCACGCCTTCTTCAGCCCTGCCCTGCACCGTGCAGTACCACTGACGGCTGGTGTCGGGTTAGGTTAATAAATTAAATAAATAAATAAATAAACTGGGCGAAGAGGAAGTTGCTGTGGGTTTGTGCGCTTGAGCAGGGGGGGAAGGAGAGGCGGGGGGACCGGATTTAGCAGATTTTCTCCGGGTTGGTGGGTGTGTGAGATCTTCCATCAGTTGCATCGAACAGTAAACAGCATCTCCGAAACTGGGATAACAAAAAAAAAGAAAAGAAAAGCCGCTGCTCTTGTCTGGTCCGTTGTGTTTTTTGTTCATTGGGCGTCTCAGACTCCGGTGATAGATACATGATAAAAGGAAGCAGTAGTGTCACTTCACCGATTCCATCGCGTTATTAACACACTGAATGGTTGCTGTTCGGGATTGCATTGGGTTTAAACCGGTAGGTGCATTCTTAAATTGTTAACCTGTTTATTATACTGCTGGAAGTCATGCATAGTTTCAGCTTGCGTTTTGTTTTTTTTGGCGACGGCTTTCCAATGCACCATGGAAACGGTTCTGTGTCTGTGTGTGTAGATTGAGTTAAATCGTTTCACCGAGAAAGAATGAATAAATTAGCGCTGTAATCACTCGATGGGTGTATTTATTTATTCGTTGTGTTACAGTTCGTCCAGACCGACCCTGTACTGGGTTATGTTGGTGAAAAACAAGGAGTTTCTCATCCGTCTTTTTTTTTTGGTTTCGTTTACTGTCGCTAGCTCGGGCGCTCGCCTACACACAGCAGTACGTCAGGATTTCAGTTTCAATCCGTGTAAAATATAGACTGTATGTATATTTATTCAAGTTATAAGTTGTTTTTTTTTTTTTTAAATCTTAATAAGACAACGATTGAAGCCAGTTTAGAATATATATATATATATATACACACACATACATACGACAATGTATTAATTGTTACACGTTATCTGTTTATGAAAACAACAAATACACGTTTAATAATTATATTTATGAACTCTACGTTGTCCGAAGTGCGCTCTGTATCATTTGGGTTATTATTATTATTATTATTATTATTATTTTTTTTTTTTTTTTTTTTTTAAAGCGTATTTATTTTTAGGTCGTGGCTGCACACTGTTAGTTCATTCGGTGCTATGCGAGTTAGGGCGCCGGGTTCAAACCGTGTCAAGTGTAAACCTGGACGGAACAAACGCATAAGCGGTCTTGTAGCCAGCTGCGATCCGCGCGCTGTGTTGCGGGTACAGTACTGTCTGCATATGAAGTAGCAGCTGTACTGTGTGCAAAATGGCTAGCACGGGGGTGGGGTGCAAACACGGATCCGTATTCTGTCAAGATACCAAAAAAAAAAAAGAAATACTGGGATGTTTGCCGCAAAAGACAGTGCAGTTGATCCGAGTTTATTTTCGGTGTACCGATTCAAAAACGTGTTGAGAATCGCGTGTGAACTTGCAGCTAAACTAGCGCTTCCTAATACTGCCGTTTGCAACATGCAGGGCATGTACAGTGTAGAGGCATGTATGATCTGTAAGAGAGATCCGTAAATAATTTAGTAGCATGTAAAATGAAAGTAAGTCTTGGTCAGCTCTGGCGCATTGTTTCACTTCCATTGTACGCACAGAATATGCCCGTGCACGGTGCTGTCCTACAGCAGACATTTTAGCAGACTGTATCTGCAGAACAGATGGAATGGCTGTATATTATCAGAAACACGATCGCATTCATAATCAGTTACAATAGACTCCAGTAGAATCAACACACGTTGATGCACGGTGTGGAGGGTAATCAGGGTATGATTGATTCACCATAGTTAACCCTTCAGCCTCCCCTATCTAGAGTAACAGCAAAAACATGTTTTTAACCCTTTTGATCCTGGGTTAACCTGCTTGCCTACTTCTGTTTCTATGTCTGTTATATTGCATTCTGCATATAGCACTGAACCCCAGTTATATTGCATTCTGCATATAGCACTGAACCCCTGTTATATTGCATTCTGCATATAGCACTGAACCCCAGTTATATTGCATTCTGCATATAGCACTGAACCCCTGTTATATTGCATTCTGCATATAGCACTGAACCCCTGTTATATTGCATTCCTCATATAGCACTGAACCCCTGTTATATTGCATTCTGCATATAGCACTGAACCCCTGTTATATTGCATTCTGCATATAGCACTGAACCCCTGTTATATTGCATTCTGCATATAGCACTGAACCCCAGTTATATTGCATTCTGCATATAGCACTGAACCCCAGTTATATTGCATTCTGCATATAGCACTGAACCCCTGTTATATTGCATTCTGCATATAGCACTGAACCCCTGTTATATTGCATTCTGCATATAGCACTGAACCCCTGTTATATTGCATTCTGCATATAGCACTGAACCCCTGTTATATTGCATTCTGCATATAGCACTGAACCCCAGTTATATTGCATTCTGCATATAGCACTGAACCCCAGTTATATTGCATTCTGCATATAGCACTGAACCCCTGTTATATTGCATTTTGCATATAGCACTGAACACCTGTTATATTGCATTCTGCATATAGCACTGAACCCCTGTTATATTGCATTCTGCATATAGCACTGAACCCCTGTTATATTGCATTCTGCATATAGCACTGAACCCCTGTTATATTGCATTCTGCATATAGCACTGAACACCCGTTATATTGCATTCTGCATATAGCACTGAACCCCCGTTATATTGCATTCTGCATATAGCACTGAACCCCCGTTATATTGCATTCTGCATATAGCACTGAACCCCTGTTATATTGCATTGCGCATATAGCACTGAACCCCTGTTATATTGCATTGCACATATAGCACTGAACCCCTCTTTTGTTTGAGTGGAACTAGCGGGAATCAGAAAGCACGCTGTATGAAGGTCAGCACTACAAGCTGAGATGGATCTCCAGTAACAACAGATCCTGGAGCAGTGATCTCTATTTTAAAAAAGGGTTGAAGGGTTCAGCTGGGGGCGGGGCGGCTGTAGGTCCAGCGATGACGTCATGAGCAGGGTTTGCTTTATCTTTTCCTCCCTGAGTAAGTCTGTCTCTCTGCTGTGTGCCATTCTTTAGAAAGCAGGTGCTCTGACACCATTTACCTGCAAGATCAGCCCGTCCTTTGATCATCACTGGACTTGAAGTATAACGTTTCATTGATTTGATTTTTTATCAGAGGTCAGCCCCCTGGGCATTGGGGCTGCTGGCTATCTGGTGGCTATCTGGGCATTGGGGCTGCTGGCTATCTGGGCATTTTTGCATTTCTTCGCCGCTCCCGAGTCAGTGCGGGGGTGGTAGTGATGAGCTGAGCCTAAAAATAATTGGCGATTCTAAATTGGGAGAAAATGATAAACAATTGCTGACTATTAAATTTTAAAAAAAATTACGTATTGTACGTATTGGGGACGGTGAAGCTATTCAAAAAGAAAGTTGTGCGTTTGTACTTGAAGACATTTCTAAGGCAGATCATCTTTAAACCCTTGTTGTAAATTTAAAAGTTGGGGGAGGTAGAAAATGTTCAGACTAAAGCCCTCTGCAGTGTAAGCTGCTCTGCTCTCTCTGCACAGAGGTGCACATTTGTGTCGTGATGCAGCTGGTTGGTTCACACTCCGCTTCACACTTTGACCCAGCGTGGTATTTTAGGGGGCTTTGGTGTGGATATACATAGAACAGCAGAGCAGGAACTGAATCAAGACCAGAAGCAAAAAGAAGGTGTTTTCAAGTCTCTATTGCATCTATGAATACGTATTCATACAAATCCCAGAAACGTATTGTGGTGTTTTAAATACAAAGCAGTGAGGCTGGAGTGACAATCTGGGGGAAGCAGGTTACGAGATTCCTGATTGAAATTTGTAGCGTTTATTGCAGGGAAGAGTTTGTAGCTTGCGGAAGGTTTGCTCAGGGTTGCTGTCTTGATAAACACAGAGGTGCTGTACCCTGTGTAGATCACTGTTAAAGCCAGACTATTTTCACAAGCTTATTTAAATTGGACTGCGCTAGCTTGCTCTCGTTTAAATCCCATTCTTTATTGCATTACCTGTTGTCAAGCTCCTGATATCGCGGCAAACTAGTACTGCCTGTCCTCTTGCAAGCATTCTGCCAGTGGAAACAGCACTCGAAACACCCAGGGCAGACAAGGTCAGCTCGCTGAAGCTAATGCTTAAACCTGATTTCCTTTTTGGTTTTGGTTTTCTTCAAACCTGCTAGTACAGTAGGTAGATTTGTAAAAAGCAGTGCTCTTGTAAGGGAGGGGAAAATCTATTCCAGTTGTAATCGTTTTGTAAAATGATTGAACTCTGTACAGAAACTTCCGTTTGCAGAGATGAGTGTACGTTTTGTTTCTGCCATTTGTAAGCTACGTGACATTTGGCCTACTGTAAGTCTTACTGTTGAAGAAAAGCCTCTGCGTGTTCTCATGGAAACGGATGTGTGCCCTTGAAACATGCTGACCTTGTCCTCTGTGGGTTATGAATCGTCCCCAGCTGTCTCATTAATGGGGATTGTGCTTCTGCAGACCCTGCTGCAGCTAGTCTCCTATCTGTCTCAACACACTGGGGTGTTAAACCTGTCGATTAAACCTGTGCTGTACTGGGCCTCTGACATGTTGTCAAACTGGGACGACTGAGTATCATTGCTCCTGCCCTCGTTTTCAGTAAGCATCTCCATGGCATTGTCAAAGCTGTGTCGAGCGGCCGCAGTTCTGAGTATTCAGAAACGTGTTCAGCGTTTTAAAAACATGGTTTTGATGAATGCTGTTTTTTTGTTTGCCTTGTTCCTTCAGTGGGTGGAATTAGCAAAGCGATCCTGCTCATGTGAAATCAGGAAAGCACAGCAGGACCCAGCTAAACCGGAAGGCCGTTGTTTCTGCAGGAATTTGTTCACAGATCTTCAGGCAAAGCTGCCTCAGAAGGAAGGCAGGTGTCTTGGTGGTTATTATTATTTTTTTTAATTATTTTTTTTTGGATGAGAGCTGTTGATTAAGAAGTTCTGTATTAGGAAATTTCCACACTGATGATGATTATGGAGACATTAAAAAAATGCCAAGTGTTTCCACTGAAGAGTCTTGCATGGTTTGGAAATATGCACACTACCCATTCAGACTGATTCCAGATAATGTACCCATGGAATCAGGATCGTTGTTGGTTCTTGTTTCTTCAGTCCTAATGTGTTGTGTGTGTTTTCAACAAGGACTTCTCTATTACTTTGAACCAAGCTGTGACAAGAGAGTTAATTTGCATTATCTTAAAGTAATGCAAAAACCAGAAAAGTCACCAAGAGCATGAATCAGACTGGTGTAGTGCTGCTTTGCAATGGCTTTCATTTTCATGCATTTAATAAGAGTGGAATTCACTTTACTGTGCAGTAGATCTGTGGCGCTGCACCTCTGTTTTGTATATCTCGCAGTATGACTCGACTGGATTTGCCACAATGAACACAGCCGTACTGTACAGGAAGGGAAAGCTGTCAAATTCACAACAGAGCTGAGACTTTCGTTATTACATGCAAAATGAGGTCTCCACCAATTGGTTTCAATGGTAAACTTCTTTTTTTTTTTTTTTTTCCCCCCCTACATTTTTCACAATTAAAACAAAAACCAATAATATCTTGATGCACTTTGATAAAATACTAGATGTAAACACAGAAGTAAAATATAAAGACGACTATAAATGTAAATACTAAATCTACTTTTCCTTTTGAAATGAGGACGGTAGTTTAAACTTTAAGCGATTGTTTACAAAGAAGGGTTTTTTAAATATTTCATGTATAAAATACAGATTTAGAGCCTTAGTTTGGAACTAGCCCCTTGCCGGAAAATCAACCAAGTAGAAAACTTGGCTTGTGAGTCTCTGTCCCTGCTTGTTGGACACAGTGTCGTTCTGTGTTCCAGTCCCGTCTCTCTCCCTGCTTGTTGGACACAGTGTTGTTCCGTGTTCCAGTCCCGTCTCTCTCCCTGCTTGTTGGACACAGTGTCGTTCTGTGTTCCAGTCCCGTCTCTCTCCCTGCTTGTTGGACACAGTGTCGTTCTGTGTTCCAGTCCCGTCTCTCTCCCTGCTTGTTGGACACAGTGTCGTTCTGTGTTCCAGTCCCGTCTCTCTCCCTGCTTGTTGGACACAGTGTCGTTCTGTGTTCCAGTCCCGTCTCTCTCCCTGCTTGTTGGACACAGTGTCGTTCTGTGTTCCAGTCCTGTCTCTGTCCCTGCTTGTTGGACACAGTGTCGTTCTGTGTTCCAGTCCCATTCCCAGCTCCAGAACAATGCAGCCAGTGTCTGCCTGAATTCGATAGTGTAAAAGTGAGGATTAAGTCAGTGTTCTCTACAGAATGCAAACACTCAAAGCTGTCATTGAGGATGAGATAAGGACTGGATTAATGTACTCTGGTTAAGTAGCAGCGGGGATGAAATGGCAGGACAGCAATGTCTACTCTCAGTACAGTCACCTTTTAATGTGAGTTGCAAGACTGGAAAGAGCAGCTTTGACCTATTATTTATTTATTTATTTATTTATTTTAAAGAAGTCGGAGGCTTAAGATTCCAAATTGGCAATTCAATGTAGGATTCCTGCTAATGACATCGGAGAAGACGTTTGAATCTGAGAGATTAATTCATTGAACACGTGGGTGTGTGTGCACTCAAGTATGCAGTACAGAGTCAGCACACTTATTAAAAGCAGGTCAACCAAATCCACCGTCCATTACTGTACTGTTGCCAGGTGACCGAGGGTCACATGATCCGGACTCATGTGCTCCACAGAGGGAGACCTTGTGATCCAGTCCAGCAGGCCAGCGCTATGCTCTCTAGGTGCTTGCCTGCTGTACAGCACTTGATCACTGCATTGTTTCTGCTTCTGCTGAAACGGACACACTTTTTCATGTGTGTTTGGGCTTCATAAAGATTGAGCAGTGGAGCTCAGTAAGAGATGCCTGTGGTGAATAGAATGATTGTACAAAACCAGTCACCCTAATGGTGAAACCGTGCTTTTCTTTTGTGTTCCAGCATCGTTACAGAAAAGCCATTTATTATTATTATTATTATTATTATTATTATTATTATTATTTATTTATTTATTTATTTATTTATTTATTTATTTATTTATTTATTTTTTTTTTTTTTTCTGATACCATTTTAAACACATTTTGTAATAAATCTTGCAGCTGTTTTAAGAGCACAGGCTTAGTTTGTCACTGTTGACCGACACAAGCGCATCCTTTCTTCTTCATCTTTTTCAGCTTAACAACTGAAGTCCTGATCAGGATTTGCTCTTCTTCAATGAGGAACTACAGGCTCATCTTCTGCCACAACCTGAAGCAGCCTTAGATGAGCAAAGAATGCCTATTCACTGAGAGTGACTGGAGTAGACAAGCTGAACATTTGGGTGTCTGTGTGCTCAAAGGTATGTTCCCTGTTCCTTTACACACCCCCCACCCCCGACACCCCCTGATAGAAATGGGATAGAAATAGCAGGTTTTATCAGATGCATCATTTTAGGGAGGAAGACCCAATCTCAACCCATTCAGTTCAGACTCATTACAAGCCTCTAAATGAGATGTGTGACTTGTTTATTTTCTGGTTTCGTAACTCTATTGGGTGCTTTCCAGTTACGCTGGACTAGTGCAACAGCAATGCGAATGTGCCAGTGCTGCTGCTTACACTCCTGACAATTGCTCAACCTACTGCACCCTGACTGCCTTATTCCAAGCAATTACCAGTGGTTAAGTGCAAACCTGGTCATTCTATTCCCCAGTCCCAGCCGCTAGAGTCTGTGTGTGTCACACGCTGGCTGAGCACCGTTTGTGTGGTTTAGTTTCTGTAATGAATTGCACAGCTTGATCTCGTCCAGGGTTGACAGGAACCGATAGGGAAACTGATGGCAGGGTAAAGAGAGCTTTCACTGTCCAGCATTAATGAAGAGGAGAGGGGTTTGTTTTGTTTGTTTTTCCAGTAAAGGATTGATTCTCTGCTGTTTTTGATCTGAGGGCCTATGGTCAAGTGAGCTGTGTAATCTACTGCAGCTCTTGAGCATGCTGTGTGAGAGCCCTGTGCTCTACACAGCTTTGCAATTGAGAGCTACGCTTTGTGTTCTCGAGCACTTGTAATGTGTTTGTAAGCAGGGCTGACACTGACTGCTGCTATGGATAGAGTGCTGTGTGTCCGGCATGCCACCCAGTGATCCTGGGTAGATCATTTACACGCTTCATTTAGAAGCACTAGCAAGACTTGCACTAGGCTGTTAATGTATGTTTGGAATTGTAGTTTCACACTGTTCAGAAGCTGGCCTTGCAGTCCTATTAGCCAGCCCTTCATTGATTTGCATTTTGTTTAGATTATATTTAATGTGATTTTACAGAGACCCTCCTTATTCCTGATCAGTTTAACCTAAACATGTGGTGTAATTGAAAATGTACAAATCTTTGAATTTGTTGACCGCTGAATGATAGCTGTTCTATGAACAGGGTGGGGAAGTTGCATGGGCCATTCCAAGTGAAACAATAGCTTTGTTACGCACCTGCTACACCGCGCTCTTTTTCATCTTGTGGTGGTGTTGTACCCGCATGCAGCTAAAGCAGAAGCATTGCTCAGACAGCTTTGCTATGCTGACACCTGGTACCACAGTGCCAATGTAGTAAGTCGTGTCTGTTAAAGTGGGGTGTGTGCTCCTCCTCCAGAAGGAAACAGCCTTGCTGTGGAAGCTATGAGGAAGAGCCTCTCCCCTGCCCTCAGCACCTGCGACTCCCTCAGCACGGCCAGGGTATTTGGAGTTCCCCTCGAGGAGCTGCAGCAGGACGGGCAGCCTGGACAGGAGGTCCCCGTCCTGGTGAAACGCATCGTCGAGTACATCGAAGAGCACGGTGAGTGTACCATCAGAACCATTCACACGGGTCCGAGCAGCACGGCTCTGAGCACTCAGAGCAAGTGTTCTAGGCTAAATAAATCCAGTTCCCTCATCCTTGGTCTTCATAGCTCATTCATTTAAGCCCTGGGATTAGTCTGCCTGGGAGTCTTGCGCCTTAGGATTAAACCCCACGATTAACGCAGAAAGGGCTGGACCTGACCACTGTAGGTGTGCCCAGAAAGCAGTGAGAACGTGCAGCTTTTCCTCTGTCCTGTACATTGCAGAGCCGTGTGATTTTGCTTCGTTGTTATCAGTGGAATCGCTCCCCTATCTGTGTGCTTCAGGGCTGTGTACTTTACTATAAACTTGCTTCATTAGGGTTATTTGCTGTCATAAGAACTTTAATCCCCAAATCCCTGCAATTTATTTCAAATGAACGCTGAAGGGGGTAACCTAACAAGCTGCATTTCAGTTGCAGTTCAGAAATGCTTTAATAATCATTCTGGGATGTGCTCATATTCAACAGATATGTTACTAGCATAATTAGTATCAACAATGGGTCTTTTAGGAGATAAGACACGCCTTGGCTCGCCTTGTTCAGGAAAAGATTGCATGCAGACGATTTGGAGGAACTTTGCAGAACACTAATTAAACAAACAAAGAAACGACAAAAAAAAACAAAAAACACTACAGCATCCAGCCCTTTCAGGGTTAATGCACTTCCTTTTCAGATCCAGCTTTCACAGTTTGAATTAATTTGGTGGTCTCGCTCTACTACTGAAAATTGAAGCACAGTTTGGACTGATTAAATATGGGGTCCTTCCAGCAAGGCTTGAAGTGCGTTGGCTGAGCTTCTGTATTAATGTGCTGTTAATCTGATGGAATGGATTGCCTGTGCAGCACCTCTGCTGTGTGAGGCTGGTGTGCTTGGAGTGGGCACTGAGACCAGGTATTTGGTGCAGGTGGTGGCCGGTGGAGTCATGCCCCCCCCCTCTGTCTGTCTCTCCGCAGGGGGCTTGGACCTGGAGGGCCTGTTCCTGGTGAACGGGAATGCGGAGCGAGTGGAGTGGCTGCGGCAGCGCTATGAGAGCGGGGAGGAGGTCGATCTGGAGAAGGAGGCGGACCTGGCCTCTGCCGTCAGTCTGCTCCGACTGTTCCTTCAGGAGCTCCCCGAGCCCATCATCCCAGCCGCCCTGCAGGCTCACATCCTGCAGCTGTATCAAGGTACTGAGCAGAGCACCATGCCCAGGGGAATCTGTCACAGTCTCACACTGTCACACTCGCTAGCTCTTCACCTGTATCAAGGTTCTGTGCAGAGCACAACAGCGACCCCCTCCATCACACAGCTCTACCAAGGTACTCAGTCCTCACACCTTTCCCATTCTACTGGAGACCCTAAAGATGGTCTCCACACACAAATCTTGTATTGGCTGATTACCAGCCACGGTCCCCTGGCACCTACAGATTTTTTTATGCCCTGGAGCTTGGACAGCCTTGTATCTAATGTATTTATTTTCTTATCTGTTTGTGTAGTTTGCTGAATAATATGAAGGAGGTTTAAAAGGTTAACTTTGTCTTTGGTGTTTGTCAGACTTCAGCACGGAGGAGGAGCAGTCCAGAAACATGAAGTACTTCCTGCAGCAGCTCCCGCAGGCCAACTACAGCCTGCTTCGCTTCCTGTGCCGCTTCCTGTGCAGCGTGGCGTCGCTGCAGGAGGAGAGCTGGAGCGCGGGCGCCCTCGCCGCTGTCTTCGGACCCGACGTCTTCCAGTGAGCCGGCTCCTCTGCTTTTTCATCACTTGACAGCAGCTCTGGAAATTGATTTTACTTTTCTAAAATGCCCTTTTCTGAACAAAGTACCTCCCGGCACGGCTGTGAATATGAGCAAGCATTGCCCACATTCACACCTCGGAATCACAGTGGTTGAAACATTTGGACATGGGCTTGAGTGAGTCCAGCGTGGCACTTTTTAAGTCAGTGATCAAAAAGATGGCATTAGCTGTAATTCACAGTGCATGATTACTGTTCAGTGATGATAACAAATCTGTTGAGCGCGTGATGAAAGTGATCTGTGGAGACTTTCTCCTCGAGGTGGGGGGGACTAGTTTGCTTGTTTTTATTTCCATTAACAATGTTTGCTTTTGGTCCTTGTTTAAGTAAGAGCGGTTCACTCTGACTCATGCGTTAGACGTTGGAGAAGCCAGCCTGTCATTTTTCCCATTGTTGCCGCAGCATCGATACGGAAGTGGAGGACCTGAAGGAACAGGAATCAGTCGGCAGGATCTTGGCTGACCTGCTGGAGAATCAGGAGGACTTGTTTGATTGTGAAGAGGAGGATTTCTCCACTACCAATGACTACAGCTCCGTCACGGGACAAGTAAGAACTGTCTCTCTGAGCCGCGCTCACATTCTGCAAGCCACGGGGCTTCTTGCATGGATGACAACGTCGTCTTTTTTTTTTTCTTTCCACCCAAACTGCTTGACCGTTTAATACATGTCTGTGATAGAATACTTTACTTGGAGGTTTCGGCCAGATAAGAAAAGGAAAGCTAAGCGGTCAGAAAATGAAGGTAGGGTGATTGAAATGATTTGTGTTATATTTCCATTACGAGACCTGGGTCATGCTGCTATTGACCTCAACAATAAGTCCAGACTAACTGTGTCTCTTAACATTATCAGCTTGCAAACTTTTTTCACCAATCCCTTCCCAAAATGCAAAGGTTTTTTGACTTGGGATGTTTAAAAACATTTACCATTGCCCTGCTGGCTTCATCCTGGGCATGTTCACAGGCAAAGCTCCCACGTCTGTTTTTTAGCAGTTTGTTGTGTTAGAGGTTGTTGTTGATGAGAAAGCTTCCCAGGCAGGCAGGCAGGCAGGCAGACCTACACGATCAGTTACAACCTTGCTAAATGGTAATAATTTGAGCAGAGCCTGTATGTGTGAGCAGTGGTTGCATTGTGAATGGTAATAATTCTCTCCAGCAGACACATGACCCTGTTTTGCATGCACGTGTTTGTGGGGGCAGGTGTCCTCTGTCCAGCACAGTAAAGGAATTCTAGCGATGTGCTGGAGTGCCAGTCAGCCTTGCTAAAGCAAGTGGCATTTCTGTGTGAGATGGCCATGGCATGCGTGTGCATGTGCACTTTTCCTTTCGTGCCTGGAATATTGAAAATAGCTGGATGGGGGGGTGGTAGTTTTGGACACTTAATAAATATATTTTTAATTGAAACGGTTTCAGTTCATTGGTTTATGTGAGGGGAAAATGGCATCCTTATATGAGGTCACCATGCATTTGCCTCTTCCATGTGTCCCCATATACAGACTGGAGGAGGTTTTTATTGTATTTATTGTATTTCTTGCTCTTATTGTATTACTTGTATCGTAACACTTGAAATGTATTTGCTTACGATTGTAAGTCGCCCTGGATAAGGGCGTCTGCTAAGAAATAAATAATAATAATAATAATAATTTTATTTTTTATTTATTTATTTATTTTTTTATGAGGTTGCTGTGCATGAGAGGATTAAACGTGACCATGCACTGTAGTGGTGACTGTGCATCGGATTCCCCTGCAGCTTCACTGTTCTGCCCCCAGTTCTCCCCCTGCTTTACCCTGGCCCTGTTTGTTTTTCTATGAATCTCCTGTACTCCTGCTGCAGGCCTGGCTCCAGTAGTTTCATTATTACTGCATTGATTGCAGGGGGTTGCTAAGCATTGAGAGCCATGTCACCGGAAGAGACGAGCTGTAGAAATACCTGCTGCTATTATTGCACCTGGGTGTGAATGTGGAGGACGTGGCACCAAATAAGGAGACTGGCCAGGTCACTTATTGCAAAACACAGTTGCTGGGGTGACGGGTGTTTGCTTTCTGTTAATAAACTACCTGCAATTACTTGAAACGGTTAAACAGGTAAACAGCAAAACATTCTCAGTCAAGTGGAAGAGTTGTGAAGGCTTATAGTCCGTTTTGGGGTGGGGTTGCTAGAATGTTACCTTACCTAGAGTACAAATAAACAGCGTCACTATACTTCTGAGAACCTGCCATGGACACACTTGTAGTTACTGTCCCAGTAAAGCAATCCTTTCCTGGGCACAGCTTAACCTTCTCGTGCTGAGAAACCCTGATGAGAACCGTACCAGACCTGCTCAGCAGCTCCAGAGCTCCCTTTACCCAGGAAACTGACGACAGGGGATTCTGGAAAGGCACATCCCTTCCAGAGCCACAACACACTCAATAGTGCTGAATTAAGGGAATACCAGAAGAAATGGAATAAGTTCAGTGACAAACATTTAGACTACAAGTCTTCCTCTGTGTCTTCAAATGCACATTCACACACGGCGCTGTCACTTTAAACTAACAGAAGCATGAAGTCAGCCAGTCTGTGTAGTAACAGCTGTGCATCCGGATATGAATAATTAGAGCACGGTAGGGTTATCCACCCCCCCCCCCCACCCCCCTGCGTTTCCACAGCATCTCTCCACAAAGCCGTGCTGTTTTGCTTTCATTTTTGCGTAGATGCAAGGGAAGTGATCTGTCTTTTTTTATTTTCATATGCAAACCTCGGGAAAGGTTTTCTCTCGCTGCCCTTTAGTCAAGTCTCATTTCCATTTGGGCGTATGTACAAGCCGCTCCTCAGTAAACACATGCTGCACCTGTAAGACCGCTGTGTGTTGAAGCCATGTCCGATCGGTGCTAGCCCTTGCTGTGCGGTAAAGCCGTTGCTCCAGCGCTGTTGCGCGCCGTGGCTGACTGGTCAGGGCAGCTCCAGCTCAAGCCCTTTCAGTTTTGCATAAGTCCAGTATTTGAATGGCGCTCTGCATACCTTCCCTGATGCCCTTTGCCATTAGTAGTGTCTGTGATTAGTTGCACTGCCCCCTGGTGGTCTGCTGTGCGGATAGCCTTTTCCAGGCTAAAATGAGTGCAGTTTTTCCCCCCAATGACTTTTAAAAAATGTGACTGCAGACAGAAACCTTCCAGTGTTTGAGTACAGGAATCTATGACTGGTATCTATAATAAGGTTTTTGTGTCAGCTTTACATAACCACGGTATCCAATTACATCAGCTGTGTTAAGCATGGAAGTAGCAGCTCCTCTGCCGAACAAAAAACCCATTTGCAGCTCAGAATTTATATTTATACTTTTCATATGGCCTCAGGAAGAAAGCTGTGATACTGCTCTTCAGTTCACAAGGGCTTTTTCTAGGGAGAAACACAGACACAGATGAGCTTTGTTTTGCTGGTGGCGTTTTAGTTTGGTTTTTCACATGGGGAAAGTTGTGCTGTCAGTGTAGTTGTTGTGTCTGTTGTACAGTATTTGATGTGGCTGTGGTGCTTGCTGTGCCTGGCTGCTGACTCGGGGGTTGCATGCAGTGAATATGCTTCCTTCCCAAGGGGAATTCTCTCCCATGATATTAATAGGAGCGCTGGGTATAGAGATCAGTTAATGAGAGGTGCTGTGTCTAGAGGGGAGAACGTCCTGTACACATTCAGAAGTCCCTGGCATTGCTAATTGGCTTCCCTGTTAGAGAGTGTGTCTGTCCAGCTCCCATTGTTACCCACAGTAAAGCAAGGCCAGGGTAAGCCTCTGAAGCAACATGTTGGCCCTTCCTGGATCCAAGCCAGTCACCAGTGGATTCTCTGAGATTTATTCCGAGTCTGAGCCGTGTTCGTCTGCATACGTGATGAGCCATGGGCTCCTTAATCCAGTCCGGCAATATTCAGCTGGTTTCCATGGCTACACACCAGCTGGCATACAGAGGGGGGCTAGTCTGAACTAGTGGCTGAGAAAAATGAATGTCTAGACAGAAGTATTCTTTAAACTTGGCACCCAGGAGTTCTTTCCATTGAGGAGGAAAAGGAGTAGATTGTCAGGACCCTGCATGCACTTTGTGTTGTGTATTTGGGTTTATGGTAAGCCATGTAAATGAATAATCCCCAAGATGATGATTTTTCAACTAAGCAGCCCTCAGCACTACCTTATTATGACTGCCGAGGCCTGTCTTGTGTAGTCTTGCCTGTGTCTCAGTAGTTAACTACAGTTTAGTATGTTGAGCGCAACTGCAAAGTCGTTCACTTCATAAATCTGTAATCTGTGTTTCCTTTACTGCAGCAAAGAAGAAAGCCGCCAGTGTATGTCTTTGTGGAAGTCAGAGTTACAGCATTTAAATCGTAAAAGACAGATTGTGTTTTACTTTAATAGAGTGAACTGTAAACTGATCTCATAACTCTGCACCTTTAGTGGGAACTCTGCTAATAGACCTCTGCACTGAAGGGCAATGCATAAGGAGTTAAACAGGTTAAATATGCATTCAAACTTAGTGTGTAACTTGCCATATGTGTAGAAGAAGCCCCAGAGAAGCCATTAACATGGAGACACCCCTGTTTATGTATAGTTTTGTTCTGTAGCTGCTGTGTGTCAGATTGCTCTTTGCAAGCGCATCCATGCTGGGTGTACTCAGTAGAAACTGTTTCTTGTAATCTGTGACCCAAAAGGGATGTGACAGTTCACCAGGGCTGAGGGTACCTCTCCATTCCCGGGCCCTGTCTGACTGGCTGTCTGTGTCCCCTGCAGATCACGGAGCTGCTGGAAGAGGAGAAGCTGGAGCAGTGTGAGGATCTACCCCAGGACAGTGAGGACAGCCCGGAGGAATCCCAGAACGAGGACTCCGCCTCGTCCAGGTAAACAAGCCCCTCCCTCCTCCTCGCACCCAGGGCTTTCATTCCACTGCTCGCGCTTCTCCTGCTTCCTCTGCAGCCATTGCCACTAAATCAAAAAGGAGATGTAAGCAGCAACAGCAGCAAGGCCTTTGAGATTTTGTAAAGTGCACAATAACATGACGATCCGTTTAGTATTCAGGGTTTGTTTATACTGTAGAACTGAAATCTTACTTTACCTTTTAAAAGTCACTGATTCAGGTCACATACATAAGTCTGTTGCAGTTGCACAGAGGAATGTTGGCATCAAGGATTATCCATATGAGCTTGATAAGGGTTCAGGGACCTGCAGTTACTGCCGCGCAAATAAAAACCGAAGGCAATGGTAAATAACGCTATCTGTGGAACCAAATTACTTTCTATTTAGATAGGATTGAGAGGGGTTAGCATGCACTGTTTACAAATATCAATGTACTTTGGAATGTGAAATATCTAGAAGCAAGACTTGTTTCACTTACCCCTCTGATTCAAAGTGAAGCAGCTGAGATAAGCGAGGTCTGATGGGGTTTGTACAGGATGTGCTCCAGCTTTGCATTGAGATACACCAGCGCATTCGCAGTGTGTACGTTGTGATTATATTGTTTGTTCAGGAACGCTGCTGGGTCTCTTCCAAAAGCAATCATCCATGTGGTGGTTTATTTAAGATTTGTGTTTGTGGTTTCTTTTTTTTTATTTTTGCACATACCATTAATTATATTAAAAACACATTTCTAAAGGACAGAGTGGGGTCCTTACATGTGTGTCTTAATACTGTGGACTGCTTTTAACTTAGCACAGCTCAGCACTAAGTTACTGTACAGATGGGCAACTCAGGGGTAACTACAGGTAATTGTTTACTGTGAACACAGTTCTGAGGGGAGTTCTCTTTCCTAAACCAGATTAGCGGAGTGCAGCTTGGAGTGGAGATCTCTTTCCTAGACGTGCTGTTACAATTCATTTTGCCTTCCTTATACCATATGGTGCCACTTGCAGATATTAAGCTCAGGTCTCTATCTGAGTTGTTTTTCATACTGCACGGGACTCCCATCCTCCGCTTCTGCTTCTCCTGATGGGTTTGTCCTGGCCCAGTTACTCTCTGAGGATTAAGAGGATAAAGTGTATTCATCTGTAATCCACAAAGAAGAAACACACACACACAGGCACACAGGTATTAGCAGGCAGATCTGAAAGCTATGCAGTAAGATTGGCAGACATGAGCCTGTTTCAGGTAGGGACACAAAGGGTCTGGATTTCATGTTGTGCCTCTGTGCAGCTGCAGTAAAAACACACCAGTGGACAGTTAATCCGCTTTGGGTAAACTCCCAATTTCTGATGCATCGAACAATCTCACGACTGGGGACCCCGTTCCTACTCTGTGACTGGAGCGGAGAAGTGTTCAAATCACAGCAGAGGGGCTGGATCTCGCTAGAAGAACGCCCGGCTGTATCATTTGCTTTCGGATGCTATTCCGGTAGAGCACACACCAGGAAGGGGAGCTGTGTGTCTCGGCCACTTTGTGCCTCTGTTGCAACAAAAACATTCGCTGTGTAGCAATGAAAGTCGGCAGGATGAGTGACCAAATACGGGGCAGTACAAGCCAGGCTCCTCGAATGCAGCTGTTCAGCAGCTGTTCACAGGGACACATGGCTCCGCTTGATTGACTTGCCCTTCAGGTTGGTACAGCAGGAGCACTTCAGAGTGGCCAAGTGATTGTTTTCATAACTACCGGGGGGTGGGGGGCAGCTGTCGCTGGATTCAGTCTTCGCTGTCCGAACCGTCTGCTTTTCATTGGAGGATTTTCTAGGGTATTAAGATCTCGGATTGCAGGGAATTTGTGGGAGAACCACTTGTGAAAGTTACACTTCGTATATATTTAGAAACATGTTCAGCACTTTCAAATGCTGATGTGTTTTTAATTCCAGAACTAGGTGCTCGGCAAGTCAAACCAGCCTTCAGACGTACACGTGATACTGACCTTGAGTCCTGCGGTAAGCCAGGTTACCACGGCTCCTTACGAAACCCTTGCTGGCGATTTGGTGGAAACTTGAGCCTTGGAAAGATGATGCAGGAATTGAAAGCAAGCTGTCACTGGTCAAAAATAATGTAGTTAAGCATGTTCCCAAATAACTGAACAGCTAATGAGCCAGCGGCCTGTCCCTGCTGTGCACATTCTAAAACATCACATATCAGTCATCACACTGCTTTCCATGCAAGCCCAGGATGTACAAATCAGCTTGGGCTTGCTATTCGTCTCATACCCTGTGGTTATTCTCCTATTTTATTGCACTTCAGACAATCCAATAGGGGCTCTTCTGCTCATCTCAACACAAGCCCTTTTATATATACAGTAGAAGTAATTAGAAATATGTGCCATTATAAAAATAAATAATGAATTAATAGTAAAGGTCAGCTGCTGTTTCTTCTTTCACACACTGTAGTGTATAGTACACTAAGAAAGGGAAGGAGATAAGATATTTATTAACTATTAGCCAATGAGAAAATGCTACATTGATACAGAACTTGGCCGTTTTTTCACACACTAAAATGTCATTAAAAGTGATCCTGCAGCATTGAAATGTAAAATGTTTCTAAGCTCAGCACTTGCTTCACAGATGCACATACACTGAAAGATTGAGAAACAAGTCAAGCGAAATATACGCTGTAATATTTCAGTCTGCGTTGAGCTGTGGAAAGTATTTTGTGCACAGCCGTGAAGTAAACGAGTATGATAAACAGCCCCCTGGGTGAACACTGCTGCTCTGAAGCATGCTGGTGGCTCTGTCACTATGTCAGTATCCATGTGCACCTGTGTGTCAGGAAGCTGGCTGGGAGTGTGCACGCTTATTTTCCAAATGAATGTCCTCTCGGTGGTCTGTGGGCGCCCCAGAGCACTGGTCTGGTTTGTACCCCAATACAGCACTGGCTAGCCTGCCCTGACACAACTGCAGGCGCCCCAGAGCACTGACTCAGCGCCTGTATGTAGCAGCTGATGGGTCTGGGCTGCCAGGCAGACTTCTCCGAGAGGTTACTAAGAGGCACAGGGGATATATTTGGTGATGTGTGTTTAACATTGAGAGGGGCTGCTGCTGTTATTTATGAAGCTGCTTGTAACCCCACAGGCTGTTTCAGATCTTCATCTCTAATCGGTGTCCATAGACAGCGTCTCATGATTCATTCTGCCTAACATTACGGTGCACTCTTCAACGCAGCAGCAAAAACAAATCAAAGATTGAATACTGCGATCGGGCCAGACTGCTCTATGCTTGCATGGGGTGGGGGGAATAGCTGGAGGAACAGTGCTGGTCGTGTCTTGCAAGCTCATTGGCTGGCTGAGCAGTTGCATCACCCTGCCTTATATTTGACCCAGTGTCTGACGTGTTTACTGCAGCACTCTGAGCAGTGCTGAGCCCCGCACGCAGCAGCACTAGCAGTCCGGTCTGCAGTATGTACCCAGGCAGCGCTGGCGTGCAGTTTAACATATTCATACAGACCTTCTCACCTGAAAGTGCCCAGTCGGGATAACGAGAAGCCGCACAAGCCAGAATGGCCTGCCATGTTCTGCTTCACAGGTAACCCTCTCGTGTGAGGCTCTGCTCTGCTGTTTGTTTTGGTGCATGCCGTCTGTGTCGATCGATATTGCTTTTATTTATTCGTTTTCTGGCACTTGAGTACAGCCCGATTTAGGATTGTGTGTCTCTGATTGTGAAGCGCCAGGGTCAGCACTATCAGAGTGTAGCCCTTTCTTTTGTGATGGCTGTGTGTGTGTCGCAGGATCCTCTCTGCTCAACCAGTTGCTGCATGGTAGTCTCTCCAGCTTGATGCAGCTCTCCCCACAATCTAATGCAGGATGTTGAGGGAATGTTTTTTTCATTTCAGCAGTAAGAATAGACCTTTATTCACAGTGCTTGTCTGTAGTCCTGTTAGACCTTCATAAGTGTAATAACCCTGTGTGCTTTTCTTATTTATCTTCTGTATTTGTTGTAGAATCTGTTTGTTAGTTGTGGTTTTTTTTTAATGGTACAAGTCTCGGCTATCTTAGTGTTTTCTGTCCATCCTAATAAAGCATCTACACTGTTCAGTTTGCTCCCCAGTTGAGCTGGGCTGTGAAGCCGCAGTTTTCTCCTGACTGGAGAATGACGTTGTTTTCTGACAGCAATCCTGTCCAATGAAAACGGCAAGAGAAACCTTTATTGCAGGTTTTTGGCATCTGTCGCACTCTGCTGGGGAGAATTATTACGTCAGTAGAACGAGTTGCTGAAAGATATCTGACCAGCAATTTTCCAACAGAAACATTGGCAATACAGCAGTGTGTGCCTTTTAACCTGTTCTTAGCAGTTCTAATATCGCTGTGTAACGATTTCCTTTTTATTGAGTTGCTCAAACCTGGCTTATTTTGTATAATAATGATAATCCATTACTGTACCGTTTTTATTCACACTAGTAATATGATCACAGTATTATAATGCTTTAGAAAACGGGTTGGGAAAATTAACTTTCCCAGTGAAGACAGTAATCCACCTGAAAAAAATGTACACAATATACACACCTCTGGGTGCCTAAAGGTCTGGGTTTCGTCACGTCCTAATCACCACCCAGGCGTGCGTATATATATGTTTCATGGGAACCGCACGGCCCGTCGTGGTTTATACCTTGCATAAAAGTACAGCTCTTTCCTGGCCTCTAATCCCTTTATGAGCTCACTTGCACTCCAGTGCTTTGGCTGGTGATTGTTGTGTCATTCCTGTGTGCTAACAATGTGTCAATATTACAGCTCTGTAGGTCACCTTGTCCCTGGAATTCCCAAACCGTGTCTGCCCAGGGTTTACCAGTACCAGTCATGACAGTCCGTGCCTCTCCAGGGTTAAGAGGTAGATTTAAACAGTGAACTGCTTCAGGGCCTGGGTGAAAGTTCAAGCAGATCAATGAAGCAGTTTAGAGCAGGTTTGTTAAGAGCTGGACTGGAAGGGACCTCTGCTCTGCTCAAGCTCCGGGCAGGTTTTTAACAGAAAGGTACTCCTTGACCTTGGGACAAGTTATTCCCCTCACTTCTATCCCACGCTAACTAGAGTCTTTCTGCACACTGGTTGAGGGACAGCACTGTACTACCGTCATGCGCTTCCAATTGCTGACATTCTCACTGTCTCCCTTGACTGAGTTCAGTCACACGGTATGTTGTTTGGACCTTACTTCAATTAAAAAGAATTGTGAGGTGGAATTTTAAACGAGTTCCAGTTGAGAGCAATTGGTGTTCTTCAAAAACAAAATGTTACTGACTAGAGCTGCAGCAAAGTGACTGTTGGTGCTGAGCGGTCCACAGCAAACAGGTTCTGACACCCAGGTGAGCGTCGGTGGTGCTGATTGGACTAATTCACCACTCTAATTAAACAAGTGAAGAAACAGCTACTTAGATGTGTGCTGATTGATCACTATAGCCTCTGTGGAGAGCAGCAATCCGCACACATTTAAGTGGGGGGGGGGGGGGGGGGTTGTGTGTGTATTTACCCAGGCTGCGCCCTCTTTACAATGTGAAAATGCTGCAGCAGTGGAGATCGGGGAGGAAGTGGTTGCCAGGTATGTCTGGGTCTCTCTCTGGTCATATTTATAAACGGTTCCAGGAATTAGTTCTTATCGCTTCACTCACTCACCCGCTGACCCCCTCAGATCGATTTTGATTTGTTTATTTAACTCTGACCTTGGTGAGAGAGCACACTAGAGAGGGGAGAGGGAGTAGGAGCTAGGTAGATATATTCTAAGGCAACAGCTTTTAAAGTAACTTTAAAGGCATCATGGCCTCTTGGTTGGTGCTGGGACTTGGGAAGCTGGTTATCCTGAAGAGTTATAGAGCTGAGGACTGGAGGACAGTGTTTTCTAGAGCTGAAGGGCTTGTGTGAGGCTGGGACTGGAAGGCAGTGTTTTCTAGAGCTGAAGGGCTTGTGTGAGGCTGGGACTGGAAGGCAGTGTTTTCTAGAGCTGAAGGGCTTGTGTGAGGCTGGGTCTGGAAGAGGCAGTGTTTTCTAGAGCTGAAGGGCTTGTGTGAGGCTGGGTCTGGAAGAGGCAGTGTTTTCTAGAGCTGAAGGGCTTGTCTGAGGCTGGGACTGGAAGGCAGTGTTTTCTAGAGCTGAAGGGCTTGTATGAAGTCAGTTTTAGTTTGACAAACCAGCGGAAATTCAGTGAGATGGAAGCTGATGCAGTGTAATAGAGCCAACCCCGCTGTGCTGACCCCACTTCCTGTTACAACAATAACCCTGCAGTGTTTACTAATAGCCTGGGCTGACTGTGGGTTACACAGGCTGCTGTTTTATTATTTTTGAGTATAAATATCTCTGAAACAAAAGGAGGAAATGCCTCACTCTTTGGACTCATTTTGAGTGCTGCTGTTTAATCCATAAACGACTGCATTTAATATTTCAAATAAACTCCCAAAACATCTCAAAACGTTGCACCTTGTATTGAAGCTAACCTGTTCCTAAACACCCTCTTACTCAAAATGGTTTTGAATTGCTTTGGTCATTTAAAATAATACACACACACTTACAGCACAACACATGCGGGTTATAAAGTAACACAAACACCCCCAGCCCGGACCCCAGCGGTCAGAGCTGCAGAATGTTCACCCCCAGCCCACTGCATGAAGAGGCAATTCTGAGATGCTAGTGCTTGTTTAGGAGCTCAGAAAGTGTGCTGATTCATCTCGGTGTTCATATCTCTCTGGCGGTGTGTGGAACCCAGCAGCAGTGTCGTTGCAGTCTGGTTTAATAGCAATCTGGTGTAATTGGTTTTCTTTTCAGCAGCAGCCCTGCTCTCTCACCCACACCTCCGCTCGCCCGCACCATTGCAGAGAGCAAGGCTTCTAAACAGCAGGAATGGCTGCTCTGGGGTTCTCATTCAAATTAAAACAAACCCTCTCCATCTCATCCTCTCTCTGATGGAGACAGTCAGGCTGGATGCTGCCTTGCAAATGCAGACCTTCATGATATTCTGTATTAAACCATCGCGTGAGCGAGAGGCGAGCACCTTGAGGGTTTTTTTTCCCTTCTCTGTAGTCTGCAGTGAAAGCAGTTAGGGTGAAGACAGCTCCCATTGTGCTGTGCCTTTGTCTAATACAGTAGATCTCATGTGTGTTTCTCTTTCTCTTTTCTTCCAGTTCCCACATCACTCCCATCAGTATTTTGCCAGCTTCTGCAGAGTAAGTAAAGCTTTGTTTTTACTGATTGGGGAGAGCAGTACCGGTATTATATCTCATCTTAGACCATTTCTTGTGTAGCTCGTTTAGTTTGTGGTATACTATGTGATTGGATTTGTCTTTTTGATCTGTATGCACGTGTTTTATTCATACTTATTTATTATTGCCCAATATTGATTCTCTGATTTGAGTAAAGCTGAGGGAACACAAAACCACTTTTTCAGCAACAGTGACTTAAAACCTGGTTGCAGGAGACTGGGAGACCTACTCTGCTGTATCAAACCCCAAGTCAAACCTGGTGTACCGTGCACTGGCCTGAAACGCAGTCTCCTGAAACCAAGTTCCAAACCACAAAGTGACTCCGTGTTCCCTCGGCTTGACAGAGTTGTCCTAAACACTTCGAAAGTTCAATAAAGTTATCACTATTTAAAAAAAAAAAAAAAAGACAAAACAGAACCCAAGCAAGCTGTAAAATCCTCCACGTTAAGGTATCAGCTGGTCCAAAACTATCAATCTAAACAGCCTTGCTTGTTTAGTTCACATGCAATGCTGCTCTCACTTCAACGAGGAAGCTTAAACATTCCTGCGGTTTCCTTACCAGCAGATCCAAAACCAGCTTAGTCAATCGCCGAACAGACTCTGTGAGGGTAAATCATCGAAGCAGGATCTGGTTATAGTTATTATTTTTCCTTCTGTTTTAACATCTTATTAAATATTTACACAAACGCTAATATGATTCTAGTAGCATAATTAAAATTGGCAGGACTGGGCGAGTTCAGGTGATCTTAGGCAATGCTGGGAATTGGCAGTTCTAACAAAGGATTTGATGTTGACTTCAGGAGCCTGACTTAGCCAAGTGTGTGTATATATATTAGTGAAGGTGTGTGCAGTTTGAAATGGGTTGTCTTGTGCTCTTTTAGTGTGTTTGTGTCTCACGTCCATGCTCTCTGTCTCTGTCTGCAGCATCATCGAGAGGACGATCCGTGCTGCGGTGGAGCAGCATCTCTTTGACCTGCAGAGCAGCATTGAGCAGGAGATCCACAGCTATGAGAGGCAGGGAGCCGAGGAGATCCACAGCTATGAGAGGCAGGGAGCCGAGGAGACCCGCAGCTATGAGAGGCAGGGAGCCGAGGGGCTGGGGCAGGGGTGAGAGCCCTGTGCACACAGACACACACACACTGCTACACAGATAGCTGGATGCATAGATAGATAGATGGATACGGATTACAGGGTTCTTTGTTTTCACTTCCCCTTTTTGTTGTGAGCTGGGTCAGGGTCAGGGGGGAGGGTGAGGGTCAGGGTTAGGGTTAGGGTCAGGGGAAGGGTCAGGGCGAGGGGGAGGGTCAGTGTGATAACATGGCAGATATTTCCTGCTAAACAGTGGGGGAAATTAGTTGGACGGAACATATATATTCGGCATCTTTCAAATGTACACGTGTGTATTTAATGCGCTTAATAGATTGATGTATTTATCTTTCATGTAGAATCTTAAAAATAAATAAATAAATAAATAAATAAAGTTTGGAGCAGTGTAATCCTCAAAAATAAAAACAGAAAATCTGTTACATTGTTTATTATTATTGTTATTCCTCTTACATTTGAAATGAAGTTAAACTTCATAATCTCCTTTTTATGGTCAATGTATTTATTGGTTTGCTTTAAAACGTCTGTAGAAATGCTCTGATCATAACATACAGGTGGCTTGCTCCTGAGGCTGCTTCTGTCCTGATTCACTGAGCTGTGCCGAGGCTGCTAACCTGTTCAGTGCAGCTGGCCCTGCCTGACTGCTCCTCCAGCTAACACTCCTGTGTGTCATCGTAGGGAGGCTGGCACTGGACCAGTGGAGCGAGACGAGGACAGCTCCCAGCCTGGGCTTGTAGAAACACTGCCTAAAGACTGTCCAGAAGAGATGGGTGACGAGGAGGAGGAGGAGGAGAGCAGGCAGGTAAGCACGACCATCTCAGCATGCAACAGGGAGAGGAGGAGGAGGAAACTTCACTGGAAATTGTGGTTCAGTAATGTGATCCAGAACAGGAGGTATTGACATGGCAATAGCGCGTACGTGTGGGTTAGCTGATGGACAGTCATAGTATTAATAAAGCTAGTTATGACCTGGACTCCCCTACACTGGGGCTAATGCTCCAAATGGACCAAAACATATTTACAAAAGGTGTGTCTCAAGCAGTTCACGGAAAAGCAAGTCATGTTTTGCTGCTGCATGTTAGAATATTGTTCTGAGACGTGTGACGTGACAAGCTTTATTTTTATTTCTTTCTTTTTTGCCTCCCCAGGAAGTGGAGAGCGCCGCCCTGCTGGAAGGCTCTGGCAGTGACGCTGACACTGAAGCATTGGTGGAAGCTGAAAACAACATCAACACAGCCAGGTGTGTGTCGTGCAATCTGTCTGTTTTACAATGTGTAACAGCGTGCACGTATTGCATTAGAAATGAAGGGGTTTTACAGTGTGTAACAGCGTGCACGTATTGCATTAGAAATGAAGAGGTTTTACAATGTGTAACAGCGTGCACGTATTGCATTAGAAATGAAGGGGTTTTACAATGTGTAACAGCGTGCACGTATTGCATTAGAAATGAAGAGGTTTTACAATGTGTAACAGCGTGCACGTATTGCATTAGAAATGAAGGGGTTTTACAATGTGTAACAGCGTGCACGTATTGCATTAGAAATGAAGGGGTTTTACAATGTGTAACAGCGTGCACGTATTGCATTAGAAATGAAGAGGTTTTACAATGTGTAACAGCGTGCACGTATTGCATTAGAAATGAAGGGGTTTTACAATGTGTAACAGCGTGCACGTATTGCATTAGAAATGAAGGGGTTTTACAATGTGTAACAGCGTGCACGTATTGCATTAGAAATGAAGAGGTTTTACAATGTGTAACAGCGTGCACGTATTGCATTAGAAATGAAGGGGTTTTACAATGTGTAACAGCGTGCACGTATCGCATTAGAAATGAAGAGGTTTTACAATGTGTAACAGCGTGCACGTATTGCATTAGAAATGAAGAGGTTTTACAATGTGTAACAGCGTGCACGTATTGCATTAGAAATGAAGAGGTCTTACTGCTGCTGTCCTGCAGCTTCTCCACCACATGCTATGAATGAACCGCGCAGCTAGAGCCATTGGCTGTTCTGAAGTAGTTACGTTTTCAGTTTCATCCGATTTTTTTTTTTTTTTGCCATTATAAGATTTTAAAGTCATTCTTTGATGATGCAAAATAAAGTCTGTCAGTAGATTAGTGAAATTAAGATGTTTAGAGACTGCAATTCTGACCTAAAAAAAAGGCTTAAAATGATTATACAATGTTTACCTTTGTCAAAATCAGGCCAGGTAAAACATGTATGTTCCACTAAAAACAACAGTCTCGTCCTGAGGGAGGGTGCAGGAGTCCGTTTTGCTGTCTGTATATATTGCACTCCATTGCCTTGCTTTTTTTAAGGAATTAAAAGTAACTCAATTCTGTTGTCCTTCAGATCAGTTGCTACTAGCTGATCTCTGTGAAGTCAGGACTCGTGATGTGTAGCGCCACCTAGTGAGCATTGCAGTGTTTTACTAAGTGTTTATTTCACCCGTCTGTTTGACTGAATCTGCAGTGCTTGCTCTTACTGATTTGATGTCTTTTTACATTAGACACCGGCCCCAGTTTGCATCTGCACACTGTGCCCCTGCTCATGTGTTTGCAGTGCAGAATAACTAGCTCTACAGATCGGAAACTCAGCTCCCAGGACCACAGTCTTACAAAGAGTAGGCTTGTGTCTTTAATCAAGCATGGCCAGAGGCAGTTTAGCCTTCTTTTGCAGGCTTTTGCACTGATTCATATGAATCCAATTTGTAATGTTTTAATGTTTGCACACAATCTTTTGTCATTGTTTTAGCGTAATCAATAACGTTTAAATAATGACTATAGCTCTCGGGCCAGCATCGTCTCTGTAGAGCCCATGTTTGAAGATCAGCCAGCTATAGACAATCGATACAACATGTGGCTGTTAAAATCACCACGCAGGCAGGCACTGCAACCCACAGAAAAACATCTGTCTGATACCAATTAACTTAGAATCAAATAAAAAATAAATAAAAAGCACCCTAGCTGATGGATTGCTTGACCAGATAATCCCCTATCCACACCCTATTGAAATCCCCTATCCACACCCTATTGAAATCGCACACTTCTTGTACTTGGCTCATAAGTCACAGTTGATACTAAAACAAATACAAACTGTATATTCAAGATGGGCTTCTTTTCTGTTGTTTCCAGACAGGAAGACTGCCGGGTGTCCGAGAACGACAACGAAGCTGAACTCATCACCTGTGTGAGTTTTTTTTAATGTTATTATTATTAAGTTCCTGTAGCAGTTGAAAGTAGTGAAGAATAATGCATGCATTCGCGTGCTACTTTCTCAATGGGGTTGTGCCCAGAAGAATAATTACATGCTCAGCTGTTAAGATAAGAACTCGTACTGTTTGGCAATGGTGGATAAATGTACAATGGTTACCATGGTTTTATAAATATACAGTGGTTACCATGGTTTTATAAATATACAGTGGTTACCATGGTTTTATAAATATGCAATGGTTACCATGGCTTTACAAATATGCAATGGTTACCATGGCTTTATAAATGTACAGTGGTTACCATGGTTTTATAAATGTACAGTGGTTACCATGGTTTTATGAAGGTTCGATGGTTTCCTCCCCAGATCAGGGGATAGGTTTAGTTGATGTCTGAGCAGCAGGCCAGGTACCAGGCTGTAATTGAATTAGGGTTTGTGTGAGATCTTAAACACCAGCCCTGCGACTCTCTGTATTCACAGTTCATGCTGTGTGCTCCTATACTAAGAGTTTCGTGGTTTTCTTTGCACGTCCTGGTGTTCTCATGTAGTTTCCATTGCATGTGTAAGGGGAGTACGAGCTGCCCTAGCGGCCTGTTCTGCAGCTGGGGTAAGGCTACCAGAGAGAGCCATGCTGTAAACAGCACAGGAATATCACTGCACTGTACAGGGAAACAACGACACGAAGGAGCCCTGAATGTAGCCTACACAAGTCCCGAGGCTTGCTCTCACTCCCTGGCTCTCTTCACCTCTCTAGAAGCCCGGTGGCAGAGGGTATGATGAGAACGCCAACTCGGAGTCGACAGACCGTCCCGGCCAGCCAGGACCAACCCCCCACCTCGACCTGCACAGAGTGTTTCAAGGGTTGGAAGGTAATCTCCAGGATCTTGCATGATTTGATCATCTGTATTTCTCCGCTGTGCTGTGGTATGGGTTACAGAGAGTGTGATCAGCGTTCTCCATCACACACACTCTGCACTGAGCAGGCTGTTCAGCCGCTGTGTGTGTGGCAGTGTGTCCCAGGGAAAGGTTGTGGAGATGCAGGACGCATTCATGTTCCCCTGCCCACATCCCTAGCATGCTCAGTGTTTTATAGGGGCAGGTTGTGAACAGATCTCTACTCAGCCTTGCATTCAATCCGATCGATTCACTGCATTCAGAATAGCATTTGCTTAATCATATTCAGTCATTAAAGTACAACAGCTGCATTAGGGTCTGATTTTCAGTCTCGCATCCTCTTTGGCTAAAGCAGGTCCTGAAGTTTGTTTCAAGCATGCAGGTTTGTTCATTCCAGTTTGGAAATGCCAGTGAATGAAGAATTCCAAGAGGGCTACTTCGGAGTCCTCTACTCTAGATGTTTAAATGGCAGAGCAGGGAAATGATTTGTGAACAGAAATACCTGTTGAGCAATGAATTTAAATGCAGAACCTGGCTTAAACTGAGTAGCCTGTAGAAATGAGAGTGCTTGTTCTTGACACAGTGGTGTGTGGAGACTTTTCTAGTGCAGTGGGTAGCTGTCAGGAGAGACACACCCTGGTTCCCTCTCGTGCTCTCGGTCAGTATTGAGTTTCTCCTCGTTTGTGCTGTCTGCTCAGTGTTTTTTCTATCATTTCTTTTCCCCATTTTTTTTGTCAGCGCCATGTCCAATCACTTTCCCCCTCATTGACTTCAAATCAATGCACCTGCAGAAGGACGGGGAAGGTAAGTGTGCTGTGCTGTGCTGTGCTTTGCTCTCCATCCACTCCTCCTTGTCCTGAACTGTTTCACCTGCCACTCCCAGTCCCCCGTGCCACTTTGAGAACATGCCTGCTGCTCCAGACTAACCCCAGCTCCTTTCCCAACAGCTCGTCTTCCTGTTTCATTTGTCAGTCAATCCGTTTTGTTATTAATTTGTTTAATTGTATTTTGTTGTTATTTTTTGTTTACAGTTTTTTTTGATTATGTATTTATATGTATGCCTGCATGTATGTGTCATTGTGTTTTGTCTCTACTCTCTATTAAGGACCCAGTTCATTTAAATTAATTAAATTAAATATAACACACAAATGTATTCATTTTTTTTAAGCTTATTAAATTGGGCCCCCTTAGATTCTTAAATGCATTGATGTTTAAATCCCCTTGAGATAAGTTTGAGTCTGGTTAAACATGGTTACTTCAATCAATTGAGAGTCAATCAAAAAAAAAAAAAGTGGCTTGCATTGGTGACAGCGTGCTCTTGAAAGGGTGGGTTTGTCGAGAGCTGATAACAGTGTCGCTCTATTTTCTGTGTGCTGCCCCAGTCTTTTTGCAACCCATACCGCCCGCTGGTGTTGTAAGCTCTGTCTCTGTCTTTGTTGCTGCAGACCCCGTCCCTGCGTTCAAGTCCTGGCAGGAGGACTGTGAGTCCGGGGAGGCTCAGCTCTCCCCGCTGGCCGGCTGCATGGTCCACCACCCCCTGGAAGAAGACTCCCACCTGCTGCTCGCACGCCGCTTCCTGGACTTCGGACACAGCCAGCGCTTCCTGCAGACTCCCGACGCCTCCTCCTCCTCCCCCCCCACTAAAGCACTTTCCTTCAGGAGGTACGGGAAGCACCTTGCACTGCTCACGTGAGCCTTTGCTCGGGGGAGAGCCATTGCCAGGGTCCTGACCTGCCCTAGATAAATAGCCGAGTTAGCCGGGTTAGCCGAGCACTGAAACCTTTCATTTGTATGCAGCGGTGTGATGTCTGCTTGAACACATGGTAACACACGCAGTCAGTTAATGAATGTTTATGTGCAGTAACGTGCTTGTACAAGATCATGTTGAGGTGTGATGGACAGCACTATAATAACCATAATAAACCACAGGACTTCCAGTTATGCATTAAATCTAATCCAGAACCTCCTAGTACTATTGATCCCCTTGGATCCCAGCTGTCCTTAGCGAGTAGAGGGGCACGGTGTAACTGGTTCAGGATTTCAGCGTGTGATGCCTTGTGATGATAAAGCTTGTCTCTCTCCAGGCCTCGCCGAGCCTCCTTCAGCTCCAGAGAGACTGGGAAGGGGGATGCCGTCCCCGTCCAGTTCACCAAGAAACTGCAGAACCTCAAGAAGAAGATCAAGCAGTTTGAGGAGCAGTTTGAGAAGGAGAGGAACTACAAGGTGGGTTACAGGCGTGAGAGGAAGAGCAGCACTCCAACAGGATTTCTTATTTAAAGAAGCTTCAGTTTGTGACTCTCTCAGGTTAGTTTGAAATGGAATGAGAACACATGCATTTTGTTTTGCAGCCCTCGCACAGTGATAAGGCAGCTAATGCAAAGGTTTTGAAATGGATGACGGAGCTCACAAAGCTACGCAAGCAAATCAAAGGTAACAGTTTCGCCCTCTTTGTTTTCAAGACAGATTGAAATCCGTACGACCCGGAGGGAAGCGGACGCCGCTGTTTGGTATCTGAAGCCTCGTACAACATGCGTTATTACCAGATCACAATAACAAAAAAGGCAAACGTTCTTTAGTGCGCTGGGAATACGTGTTTTAATCTTGGCTGATTTTAAATCAATCTGCAACAGTGCTGCTGTCTCTGCTGTCCCTCCTCTCACCCCTAGTAATGAGGGAGCCTGACTGCACTGCTTGGGGATCACACACTGTAACCCACGCTGCTGTCTCTGCTGTCCCTCCTCTCACCCCTAGTAATGAGGGAGCCTGACTGCACTGCTTGGGGATCACACACTGTAACCCACGCTGATGTCTCTGCTCTCCTTCCCAGACACTAAGCGCAAGTCCTCGGACGGAGAGTTTCCTCACCAGCCCCGGCCGCGGAGCAACACCCTCCCGAAGAGCTTCGGCTCCACGCTGGACCATGGGGAGTCGGAGGGGGCGGTGCAGGGGCGGCCCAGCCCAGAATCCACAGTGGATCTCATCCTGCGCAGGCTCCGGGACAAGAGGGAGGAGGCAAGCTGGCCAGAGGACATGAAGGTAAAGACTGGGATCGCACTGAACGTCCGGTGCTGTGGCCGTGAGGATTATGGGATTTGAGGAGTTGTGAGTCTGTCATGAATCCATTCTAGATCTATAGATGTGCTGGTTATGTTCCCACTCCTAAACCTGGGGTTGTTGTTTGTTTATTTCACAGAAAAAGACAAAGGAAAACCTGCTCTGTGAGAAGACAGCACTGCAGAAGAACCTGCTGTACTACGAGAGTATCCACGGGCGCCCGGTACTCCCATACGAGTCTACTGATCCCCCTAACTAGTGTTCACACTCCTATCAATCCCTTAGCACACTTTACTGCTGAGCAAACTGAGAGCCACTGTAAACTGATTACTCGTAACAGGATTCATTTGCTAGCACCAGTCTTTTTTATGTTTTTGTTTAGGATGTAGTGTTTTATCTGATGTTAATATTCTGTATGAATGTTTGTTTCTATGTTATGTCTGGGTAGATTGTGTGAACTGGTTTGCTGGTACCTGTAATGAATCGATGGTAACTGACCCTGTTGTTCTGACAGGTCACCCGCGAGGAGAGGCAGATTGTGAAGCCTCTTTATGAAAGATACCGGCTGGTGAAGCAGATGCTGACCCGAGCTAGCATCACAACCCTAATCGTGAGTCAGCCCTGCTCTCATTGCAGTCTAATCATGCGGAACTGCGGAACGCTCCGTCACAATTGGAACGTAAAGGAGACCAACGTTCCGGCTAGTGCCGCCTTCAGAGTAATGCTCTTCTCATGTAATCAGCGCTCTGATTTGCATTTTTCTAAAGCATCAATAGGATAGCTTCATGTAAACTAGCATTATTTTTAACTTCTAGCGTACCAATTTATTTTGATTTTATTTATTTATTTATTTATTTATTTATTTATTTATTTATTTAGGGCTCTCCGTCATCCAAGAGGCGGGGACAGATGTTGCAGCCAATCATTGAGGGGGTAACTGCCCATTTCTGTGATGAGATCAATGTAAGTCAAACCCAGCCTCTCAAGTGCATGAGAACAAATGCACATTTGTAAAATCACAGAGTACACCAAAAAAAGTGATCAGTTACTGCAGCGATGCGTTCAGAGTGCTGATGCATCCGGCTCTGTTTCTGTCTGTCCTGTTATAGGAGGAGGATGAGGAGGACGACGAGGAAGAGGAGGAGGAGGAGGAGGATGGGGTCAGTGAGGAAACAGCAGTCACCATCATGCTGGACCCGGCCAGCCTCCCCCACTCCTTCCAGGCTCACCTGGACAGAGAGAAGATGGACCCCAAGCTGGAGGAGAGCTCGGGCAGGCTGGCCCGCGACCTCTGCATGTCTAACACCAACACTACATCCATGTGAGAGCTCAGCTTCCTTCACACGCAAGAACCGTGTAGCAGCTTTCCTTTCAAACAACGTTTTCCTTTTGAACCCGAGGGTTGTGTGTATTGAGTAATTGCTTTGCGTGTGTGAGAGAAGCCTCTTGGAGTGACTGTGTCTCTCTGTCTCTCAGGCCGGAGCTCCTGGAGCAGCTGTGGAAGGCGAGGGCCGACAAGAAGCAGCTGCGGAAGAGCCTCCGAGACTTCGAGGACGACTTCTATCAGCAGAACGGCAGGTCAGTGCAGACAGTGTGTTGTGAGAGGAGGACCGTGCAGTTCACAGTGCTCTGAGCTCAGCCAGCATGTGGAGAGGGTGTTCAGTCTCCTGGGGGCCAGATCACTCCAAACAGTTCATCACTTCACCCCCTTTATAACACGGCCCTCCGTACCGCGGAGCAGAATAAAGAGGCACGGCCCTGGCTCCCCCGTGCCTCATAATGCCATCACTCCAGTTATAAGGAGGAACACAAATAGCACTGTCTCGTCCTCTTGAATTCAGATGCCTCTTCTGAGTGGATTATTTCTTGAAATAGTTTGTGAAAGTATCCGTGAGCTTCTTGTTTGGGAGTCTGATGGTTTCTGTTCTGTTCTCTTGTCCTGTCAGGAATGTGCAGAAGGAAGATCGCTCTCCGATGGGGGAGGAGTACAAGGAATACAAGCGGATCAAAGCCAAACTCAGACTGCTGGAGGTTTTAATCAGCAAGCAGGATTCTACCAAATCCATTTAACCCCCTCAGGGTCCACGTGTCCTGCACCCCTCTCTCCACACAGCCACTGACTATCACACTGGAGCCAGCCTGGCCTGAGGAGGAGTGGCATGGCATAGCATAGCAAAGCTTCCCAGCTCTGCCAGATGTGTGGAGAGCTCCTGCTCCTGCTCCTGCTCCTCCTGCTTGTGCTCCTCCTCCTCCTCCTCCTCTTGTTTTTTTTAAAGACCCTTCTCAGTGTTTTTCTGCTGACTACATGCATTTTGTTTCAACAATAAAGGACTGTTAATGTTAAGAACCAGAAGGGGAACTTTTTTTTTTTTTTTTTTTATTTAACGGAGCTCGTTTTGAGTTTGTTCTCTTATTTATTTTAAATGACACTTTCATGTTAACTGTAGTTAGTTTATCACACTGGGACTTTTCTAACACTTGACAGTGTGCACACAGGAGGGCTGAGGTTTTTGTATAAAGACAGAATGAGACGGTTTGTATTTGAACAGACACAGAGCACTCTCCCAAACACCAGACAACAGGCCGCACCGCTCCTGGCAATCGGACTCGTGTGGAAACACTTGAGTGCTTTACTTCTGGTATCAAATCCTGGGAACCTTTCAACTGACCATAAACAAAAAGACTTGGAGACATGATTTCAAAACCCTGGATCAAAACTTATATATATACACACACACACAGGAGGATTTTTTTATTGTTGTTTTTCACAGAACCCTGGATGTTTTGTGTTCCCGAGAGGGTTCTCTGAATGTACTCGCCCATGCCCAGCAACAAGGACGGTGGAAGTCAGTCCATGCCCAGCAACAAGGACTGTGGAAGTCTGACCATGCCCAGCAACAAGGACGGTGGAAGTCAGTCCATGCCCAGCAACAAGGACGGTGGAAGTCAGTGTTGATTTACCACCTGTTCTGTGTGTGCATGTGTGCAGTGCTGGCTGTTTCCAGGACACAAGGGCTCTTACTCAAGTCTGTGTTGATGGGACTTTTTTTTAAAGAATACAAAAAAAAAAAAAATCTTCTGTTGCGTTGCAAATACTGAAAGTGTTTAATAGACCTTGAATTAAACTGTAGAGCTGATTTTTAGTTCTATTTTTGTACAATTTATTGTTTTCTTTAGTTTTGTTCACTTTTTCACCTGATTGTTTTTCTGTAGAGGGGGGTCACTGAACAGAATGTGTGCAGATTGTCTGCATGACGTCTCACAGCGAGCAGGGGCAGGGGTCTCGCAGGGGGTGGGGGTCCCACCTGGTATTACCCTTCAGAAACCGCTAAAGCAAAAAGCAACAATCGCTCTTCCTGCCCAGAGTCTGTTCATCAAGACCAGTCACTGCAATGGAAAGATCCGGAATGAACCGCAGCTTCCCGAGCCGAGCTCCATCACTGAAGGGGTATATGACTGGTAACAGTGTACTGTGCCTCCACTGGGATACACTATCCAGACACACAGAGGATATGGGTACCTGGGTTCACGGCTGCCCAGTGCAGGACTCGCTGCTTTTCAGCTGGTTAGATCCCACATTTACTCAAGACATCCGTGTTTTTCAGGACCTGTAATGTCATTGTCACTGGCTAGTAAGGATGGGCAGAACATTTTCAAATGAGCTTCCCCTTTAAGTTGGTGGTGTTTCCATTCATGTTTGTTTTGTTTTTTTAAACTTTGCGTGTACTACCACCTGGTGGCCAAATACTGTAAATTATTTGTAAAGAGAAGTTCAGTGTTTCTCTTAAAGGGAAGGTCAAATATGAATTTTCTGCGCACCCCTATTGACGAGTGTAAAGACACAGGTCTGACTTGCTGAAGAGAGTAGGGAGCCAATAAGCTGCAGAGAGGCTTGCACTGTACAATATAAATAACAGAGAATAACGGGATCCAGTTTGTTTGTTTCTTTTCTAGATTGTGTACCCCAGCGGCCTCATGGCTCCCTCTGCTGTGAGATCAGTCAGGCACACAGGCTAACTGGTCCTATACTGGTCAGGTAGGGTTACATTCTTACCAGCTCAGTAATGCTGATCTGAATGACTTGGCACATCTTCAGATACTGAATGGGAGCGAGAGTCACTGCAAGGAAGGTGTGATTCGGACCTGGGATTCACAGTATGCAGCCTCACATACTAAAAGTCCTTCTCCTGCCTTTCTGAGTGACTTAGAACAGGGAGGTTGCTCTGCTTGTAGAATTCTCCGAGTGTGTTTGCGCTGGTTTCTGGTTGGCATTTGTACTCTGCTGTAAGCATGTTAGCTTCATCTCTCTGGTTTGTAATGAACGGAGACAAAAACGAAACAGTAAAGTGCAGAACCATCCTTTACATGTGGGCTGTGCTTTGTACCCTGGAAATGAAGACTTTGGTTTGTTTTTTTCAAATTGTAATAACAATATGTTACTTTTTTTTCTGGTGCTTTTTGATGTATTACTTTCTATTGTGACCATGTCTGCATGCACCTGGTGTCGTGGCTGGCTGCTGACTGGATAGATACGCTGTGGTTTCTATTTTTACTGCATGCCTCTTTGTTGTGTACTAGAGAAAATGAAGAAAAACACACATGAAGGGTCAGAACAAGTGCCCGCCTCTGCTGTCTTGCTTGTAGCTCCTGGTAAGAGAGCAGCGTTTTGAGTAACGACTGTAGTCATTGGGATGGGGTATGCTGGGGTCATTCTGATGGATGTATTTTAATAAGGCTTCTCTTCCTCAGTCTGTGTGCTGACTGGACCTCTCTGGAGACCAGCATGAATACGACTAGCCTGTGTAAACATTAATCAATCACGACAGCGTGCATTTACTTCAAACATTGGAAGTGTCTTTCATCAGAACCCAGAGTTCTGTGAGCTGTTTATAAGCTCCTGAATGAACCAGTGAAACTGACACAAAGTCAGCAATATCAGACTAATATCAGCCAAAGCTTTGTATTTGCATTTCATTTCATTTAATTGTGTGTGTGTGTGTGTGTGTGGTGGGTTTGGACATTAATCATTAAGAAGTATTGGCCCTGCCCTTTGATAGCAATCCTGCATGTAGCAGGCGTTACATTCTCATGGACTTGCTCTGCAGCCTCGTGCCTTTCCTGCAGCATTCCTCAACGTGGAGAGGCAAACCTCTGCTGTTTACTGCTGACCGCATGATGAGCGCGGCCAGGACAAAACCCAGAGCGTGGCCTTTTGAATTGCAATCCAGAGAAAAGGACAGACACGGAGCATGGCTGTGTGCTTTCAGAGCTTTGCTGAGAGGTTTGCAGAGATGTACGTTTTTGTACATGTTTACTTCTTGCTGTATGTGTTTGTTTATCTGTTCACCAGACTTTGAGGGCCCCAGTCTCACAAATTATACTGAAGGGAAAGATGAGTTTCCTCTTTCTGTAGAAGAGGAAGTCTGGGCATTTTGAGGGGGGGGTTGTAGTTTGATTATTGCACAGTATTATGAGAATGCAGCCCCTCATTCCCAAAGCACTACGATTGATTTTGTAAAACTGTTCAGAATTTCTTTTTTTACACAATCTGTTTTGCCCTGTTTTAAACGGTGTGATCTATATGATTCCAGTGTATTATTATTATTATTATTATTATTATTATTATTATTATTTTGTATTTTCGTTTTGGAGCGGTTTATGCTTTGAATGAACCCTGATGTAAATGTTTAGAGATGTACTGGTCTGCTCTCTTTACTTTTAAAACTAGACTCGCTGCGGTGGACCTGCATGGCAAACTTGTATTGTTTTTATTTTTGTGCCATCATCACCAAGCAATAAATGGCATTGAGGCCTGTTTTTTCCAACACGTGTGTTCCTCTAATAAATGACTTGTTAATGGTTAGTCCTTGGCAGTCATGCAGCTCATTCTTCTGAGAAATGTCCAGCAAGTGCCAGAGCCACTCCAGGCCTCCGTTTATAAAGAGTCTGTATTTCAGCTGACGATCTTGAGCACTTCAGGGGTGGTGGTTTGAAGTATTTTGAGGGAAACGCTGCAAGGATTATTGTCCTCCTTTAGTTCTTGAGAGGTATAGTGGAAAAAACGTCACAGCCCAGCATTTCAAGTGGGGTTTTTATTATTATTTTTTTGGTTTGATGTTGATTTTAGGACGTGGATTATCATGTTGTTAAATTCACGATGGAATAATTGTCTAGAACAATGCAATCCTGGGATGCTGCTGTGTTCACGTGTCGCTGCGTTCCTTTAAGCTCCTGTTGGGTCTCTTGTCGCTCATTCTTCCTCCACACATTGCAGAAGGACTGGAAACACTTGGTGCTGGAGAGTCGGTTCATCGCTTTGTATAAAAAATAACCTGCTCAGTCACCTGCGCACATGGCATGAAGACAGTGAGATGATGAAAAGCCTTTTTTATTGCCTAATTAGATCTGCAGATTTCAAGGGGTTTTATTACACACATTTCACTGTGCAGTGTCTCACGCTGACATACTCTGTAGAAAAGCAGTGTATAGCTTCCCGTTCACTATTAGATTTATACCAGGGCTATGGCTTTTTAAATCCTGTATCAGAACTGGAGGCAACAGTGACCTATAGCAAGAACACTATTCGGGGTACAAAACAACACATACAGGAGCCTCCCTGTAGTAGTTAAAGGAATTCTTTTAAGTTATAAAATTAGAGACACACATTTAGAGAAGAGTGTCACACACCATGACAGCTGTTAAAAAGCAGGACTCAGTCGTGGGAGGTCTTTGTTGAGAGAATGGTCTTCATGGCAAGCTGGTCCAATGCAGGTTAGTCACAAGAGGGAGTATACAGTACCACCTTCACCCACCAGGTGGCATACCTTCTATTAAAAGTCTCATTGGTAGAAGCAGCACTGCCCTGTGACTATTGCCCTGTCACTAACCCAGAGCAGCGTCCCTACTCTGCGCAGGACTGGCTGAATCTTCAGTCAGACTGAAAGTAATTCAAATGGAACAACACATAATACAATAAATAATGAAATCTCGTTCTCTTAAACCCCCTTCCTCCCCCAAAGCAACAGGCTTTCAAACAGCATTCAAGTAGTGATGCAGTGCATCACAGGTCAGTAGTGCAATCAAAGATTCACAGCTAGCTCTTCTCAAGGAGCTGCCACTGAAGATTCACAGCTAGCCCTTCAAGGAGCTCACCCTGAAAATTCACAGCTAGCTCTTCAAGGAGCTGCCACTGAAGATTCACAGCTAGCCCTTCAAGGAGCTGACCCTGAAGATTCACAGCTAGCTTTTCAAGGAGCTGCCACTGAAGATTCACAGCTAGCTCTTCAAAGAGCTGCCACTGAAGATTCACAGCTAGCTCTTCAAGGAGCTGCCACTGAAAATTCACAGCTAGCTCTTCTCAAGGAGCTGCCACTGAAGATTCACAGCTAGCCCTTCAAGGAGCTGGCACTGAGATACACCACGTGGCACCAAGACAGGGGTTGTTATCCAAAAATCACACTGGGGTACTAGGGTTATACAAATTATAATAAGAATAATAAAAAGGCAGAGGATTTTCATCTTTCAGTTTTTTTTTTAGAGTTTAGGCAGTACTGAATCAGAATGTACATTGTTCAAAGTCCCTGTCTCAATGTTCTTCCGCTCTGGTTTATCAGTCACTGCAAGAGCCATTTACAAAGAAACAGATTGCAGACGGGCTCCAGAGATCTGCTGTCAGACCATCAGGATTTTTCTTGTTTGAAATGCCCCAGACTGGAGGCAACACGAGCTGGAGAAAGAGGCAGCTACTACCCCCTGTACCCCCCCTCCCCTCCTCTCCTACACAAACACAGATGAGTTGGAGGGGTCCTGCTCTGGGGTGGCACCCGCAGTGCCTGATCAGCCCTGGCACTGTTGGTGATGTGTGTGGCTCCGTCACCTAGGAAACGATCTTGGCTGCTTTCCCGGCCGAGCTGCCCTGCTGACCGGGGTCTCTGGTCATAACGGCTTGTCGATGACCGCCACCCCTGGGTTGACGAGAGGGAGAGAGGTGTGTGTTAAACAGTGCAGTGCTTCTGAATCGCAGAACCCTAACCACTTCCCTCCTACATATGCTAATTGAAGTTCTCGTCTGCGCCTTGCATTTAAAAGTAACGAGACAGGAGGTCTAACTAATGCATCCTCCTCCTGGCTGCTGTAGACTGACCTTTATTTAACGGCCCAAGCAAACTGCTTTCTCACAGCGCCTCTAATTCCCTTCAATTGAAAGCAATTAATTCAAGTCCAGTCTGCTGTGTGACTGAGTGAGTTCAAGCCCAGTCTGCTGTGTGATTGGCTGCATTCACCTGCGTAGCTCCTCCCATTGCTCATGTTGGTGGGGATGAGGGTCCACTTGTCAATGGCAGGGTTGTAGTACTCTACCGAGGACAGGTTACACGAGCCATCGTCGCCCCCGATCACATACAGCATGCCGTTCACCGCGCACACACCTGAGGTGGGAGAGACCAAAATGTTTAAAAAAGTACAGGCATTTATTTTAATTTTAATAATAGCATAATAAAGGCATGCACTAATACATGTAATTGGATGCACACTTTTACAGATGCAGATTTAGTTCAAGTGACCAAATTGTAACCCAAGCCATTTGTCAGCATTCCCCGGTGCCCAGCCCGTGCTCTCACCTGCGTTCCTTCGGCACATGTTCATGTCACACACCTGTCTCCAGGTGTTGCTGTGGGCGTCGTACACCTCCACGCTCTTGCGGACCAGCGGACCGTCGTGCCCCCCCGCTGCGTACAGGTGTCCACTCAGGACCCCCACTCCTGCAGGCACAAACACAGCACAGCACTCACTACGGTGTGGCCACTAGAGGGCGCTCACTAAGAGAAGCTCCTGATGTACAGCAACCCCAACAGCGCTGGAGCACCAGGCAAGGGGCTGCTGCACTGCACTCAGAATCCACCAGGGGGAACCCTGCCCTCCACAATAGAACTGCAGTGTATCTACAGCAAGCTGAACAGCAGAGTAAGCACGCCCAGCACTGTGAAGAATGACTGTCAATGGAAATATAAAAATAAAGCTCAACAAACAGAGGATCGCGCCGCGTCGGCTCTGTACCTGCTCCGCTGCGCCGCGTGCCCATATCTGCCACGAAGCCCCAGCGGTTTGAGACGGGGTTGTACTCCTCCACAGTGCTCAGGCACTGTCGCGAGGCGCCATCGTATCCTCCCACCGCGTACAGCTTCCCTGAGAGAGGGACGAGGTTACAGCACTCCCACATCCAACTGAGCTCCATGTCTACTGACTGCAGCACAGCTGCTGATCAGCAATAACAAGACCACAAAGAAAAGGCATCTTTTTTAGCCATGCATCAAGCTATCCCGTACTCGAGACTTAGCCCCAGTGTGTAGGTAACAAGCTCAGGTGTGTCTGATTAAACTCCTAGTAAAAGCAGGATTGGATGTGTTATTTCCACCCCTGTTCCTACCGGGGCTGGTTCTGGGCTACAGCACTGACCTTCCACCACTCCGACCCCCACGCTGCTCCTCCTCGTGTTCATGGGAGACACAAAGAACCATTCATTCGACTTGGAGCTGTAGGCTTCCACCGACGACAGCCCTGCGAGAGAAGCACACACACACACAAAGAGCATGCATAGTTAATATGAACACATACTCTTCCCTGTCTCATTTCATTTTCATCTTTTAACAGAATAGTTCACAGTGAATGGCCATTTGATCATCTTCTGCATCGTGCAGAGTAGCCCATCAGGACCACTGCATACACCGCGGTACAGATCATATCGCGCCATCAGCCCGACACCCCGAGTTGCTGTACCAGTGCTGCCGTCGAAGCCTCCCACCGCGTACAGCAGGTCCCCCAGCACAGCGGCCCCCAGAGTGCTGCGTCTCTCCTGCATGCTGGCGATGGAGGTCCACTGGTCCTTCGCTCCGTCGTACACGTCCACCGTCCGCACCCGCAGAGAGCCGTTGAAGCCCCCCACCGCGTACACACACCCCGCCATGAACACCACACCTGCAGGGGGCATAAGCGCAGTGCAGCGAGTTCAGTGTGTGTGTGTGTGTATAGATACATAGAAATACAAGTGCAGTGCAGCGAGTTCAGTGTGTGTGTGTGTATAGATACATAGAAATACAAGTGCAGTGCAGCGAGTTCAGTGTGTGTGTATGTGTAGATAGTAGGATAGATATACACACAAATAAAACTGAGCTCAACAAAATGAGAGAAAGACAGAACTGCAGTTAGAGAGCTAAGAGACACATGCTGTGCTGTGCGATTCTGTCCAGCAGGGATTACCTGATCTGCACCTCCTGGAGGGGAGCTCAGCCACCTGGTACCACCGGTCCTCCTGGAAGTCGTAACACTCCACACTGCGGATCGCTTTCGGGGCCTGACCCCCCACCACCATCATCACCTGCAGACAGAGGGAGGAGTCAGAGCAACACACAGTATCCCTGGGACTTCATCCAGGCAGGTAAAGAACCTCAACCAGGACTGTAACCCTCCTTCCACTCATTCTGCTGAAAATGCCTTCTTCAGTTCAGCTATATATCCCAGCTGAAGGGAGGTCCAATAGGAAAACAAATACAATTAAGGTAATAATAATTGATATATATATATAATCATAGTGAGGCATGGATTTCCAATCTAACAAGTCAGAGAGAGATTCTAATGAGGCCATGAATCACCAGGCAACTTTAAGGCAACTAGTTGATTGTGACATTAATGAAGCAATCTTTCACCAAGATGCTTGACTCTAAAGTGTGTTGACAGTGTTACAGTACTTCACCCTTTTCCAGTGCATGGTGATTCTTCAAATGTCCCTGTGGTTCATGGAGTATTGAACTAAAGCATGTGGGCCCCTGTTCCTGGGGGCTCTGGGGAGGCTGCCCCTGCTCCAGCGGGGTGTCTGGGTACCTTGGGCAGGCTGACAGGGGTGCGCGGCCGGGTCCTGGGGTTCTTCATGAGGTGCCGCTGGTCGAGTGGGAGCAGGTGGTACTTCATGGCCTCGATCAGGAAGTCCTTGCAGGTGTTGTTGTTCTTGATGAAGGCCTCCTCCTCCACCGTCTGTTAGGAGAGAGGGGGAGCAATCATTCATTCATTCACCCCGTCCACACAGACCCTGCACAGGGTTGCTGGGATACGAATCATGAACACTTTACCATTGACTGGATTTCCTAACGCTGCGCAGTAAACCGTGGCTGGGCTGTGCCCCCCTTACCTGTACCAGGTAGTCCCTGGGCAGCAGGGGCAGCCGGACGTGCTCCATCAGCTGGGGCATGTGCTCCAGACGTGGCTCCTCGTCGTACTTTATCCACGCAAGCACGGCTTCAAACACCTGCCAGGGCAGAGGGGGTTAACACACACATCAGCACTCTGTCTAGTACTGCACCACGAACATTTGCACAGTTTTTTGGTTTTTGTTTAAAAAAATAAATAAATAAAAATGCTTAAATTTGGAGCTTGTTCTTAAGTTTGAAAACTCTGATTAGCACATTGTAAAGAAACCCCTTGTTAAACAGTGTGGGAGTTGAAGTATCAGGCTTGGATCCCAGCCTAGCTCCTGACTCAATGTGACCTTGCCACCCATCTCTCAATGCAGGTGCACAGCGCTCCCTCATACATATTAATACAGGAGCTATTTCTGGAGGAGGATGAAGAGCAGGGGCAGCATGGCACAGCATATGATATTCATGCACATGAGTTTACAAAAACTAGAAAGCAGCAGCTGCAAAGATTGGCATTCTCCCCCCACCAGACCCAAAGAGCCAGCAGTGCTTACAAGAAAGGGAGCAGCCTTGCAGGAGGGAGTCTCGTCTCAATTCACTGTGCTCTCCAGGAATCTATCCCCAGAGTGACACACAACGTGTGCATAAAAACATCCACACAAATCAGGATCGTGTTCAAAATGATAATGCTGCGCTACAAACAAGAAAGGAGAAATGCAGCATGCTCCCTGTAAACACTGCAGGGTCTTCTATAACTCTTTAACCCAGGCAAACTCCATGCTCGTGTGTGTGCTCGAGGGATCTGTCATCGCTGGAGTCATGGGCAATCTTACTGAAACTGCTTCAGGAAAACTGCCTTGCATTGAGCAACCTCGTCTGTGTTCTTAGGAAACACACTGGCCTGTATTTTCCACTGTGGGCAAACAGCAGTCAAACTGCCCACTCCAGTGTACAATCTGACCCACTGTGTCACACTAGATTTCTCGTTATGTTTGGAACCACAACTATGAAAATTCATAACCGGCGACGTCTATAGCCCCAGAAAACTCAATTACTGACATGGTCCCATTGCGGCATTGGAGCCTGTACCTGTCTCTTACCTTCTCCTCGGACGAGACGGTGAGCTTGTCGCTGGAGATCAGGCTGCACACCTGCTGCAGGCTCAGGCTCAGGTACTCCTCTCCCAGCATCACCTCCGGAAAGTGCTGTTCTGTTCAACACAACAACCTCGTCAGACACAGGGGCACAGCGCAGTGCCGGGGCAAACCACACTGTACTGCATCTGCAGCCTGGGCATGCACAGTGCTGAAAATGCATCATGCAGGTACGGAAATAAGACTCTCGTTGCACAGCAGTTTGATCCATTCCTGGTTTAATAACACACACCTGTGCTTGTTGTATTGTGTAACACTGCTAGTCACTGTATTGTGTTTTCAATACTGTCAGGAGCCGGGTCAGGGTGGATGCTTGGGTGGCTCACCTGCGTAGGCGTTGGCTTGGCTCTGCAGCTCCGTGCAGGTGTGCAGGTCTGCGAAGGCACGGATCCCCAGGCAGTTTGTGGGGTGCAGCTGGGACTGCAGGAACTCACAGCACACCTGCCTCACATCCATCAGCTGCAGCAGACTGGCAGCGGGGAGCAGCACCTGGGAGGAGAGAGGGGGAGTGAGAGACAGCTACCCCAGTGTATTCTCACTGGGGTCTGGAACACGGGTACACTGCTTTAATGGTTACAGCAGATATTCAACTGTGACACAAAGTGTGTGCTTCACTGGTTCATACACTTCACATTCCTGTTCAAACCAAAACACAGGCTAGAAACTACCCAGGAGCAATAGATCTTTCACTTGGATGTTCTCAGAAAGAAAAGCTCCAAACTGTGCCCATAATACCCTTCCCACCCACTTTACCAAGACTGTTTGCTAAAAACTATTACAAAACTAAAGACAAAGGCTTCATTATTCCAAACAGTAAGCGTGTTCTGATTAAGCAGCCTGTTGCTAATTATTAGCAATGTCCTGATTTTTAAGTACTGTAATTACAGTTACAACACAAAATAAACTAATAGCAACTTGCTAACTTGTTGTTTCTGCTTGCTGTAAATCACTAACAGGTCACAGGGGTTGAACAGCAAGCGTGTCAAAATGTAACCCTGATGCAAGACACATTAGCACAAAAAAAACATTAAGGCAAGAATGAAGCTGTTTGCCCTGACGCAGGAGCAGGAGCATTCGTTAACACAGCTATTATGAAAGTCACCGAGCCATTTATTAAAACAAAACATTCCTCAGACCTCCTCTACTGTGTGTTAACAACTGAGCCGCCTATCCAAGGCCATAACAAAACACAAGAACGCAATCAACTGAACAGAGGACAGCATTCACACTCCAGGCAAGATCTGTACTGTAGGTAACACGTATTCATTCAAACTCTCTGGTTGTGTTTCAAGGTCAGCGCTCCCACTGTAAATAGTTCAAGAGCAGCCTATTGCAAACGCCAGCTCCCCGCTCCGAGCAGAGTTAACCAGGGACCAGGATTCAAACCCACTACCTTCACGTGTAACTGCACACTGAGCCACCGCCTCTCACTGCCAGCTCCCCGCTCCGAGCAGAGTTAACCAGGGACCAGGATTCAAACCCACTACCTTCACGTGTAACTGCACACTGAGCCACCGCCTCTCACTGCCAGCTCCCCGCTCCGAGCAGAGTTAACCAGGGACCAGGATTCAAACCCACTACCTTCACGTGTAACTGCACACTGAGCCACCGCCTCTCACTGCCAGCTCCCCGCTCCGAGCAGAGTTAACCAGGGACCAGGATTCAAACCCACTACCTTCACGTGTAACTGCACACTGAGTCACCGCCTCTCACTGCCAGCTCCTGTAGCTCAGAAAAGAGAAACCAGCATAATGTGCAACTCTGGAGAGAAAACTACAACTCCTGCCTAAACCCAAAACCTGTTGAGAGAGTAATACTCCACTAATAGTATATCATTGACTAACTTGGTAGGTTTTTTTTGTTTTTAAGAAACAGCAACACAAAGATGTGTTATTCCCCTGGGTATTTTGTGCTCAGACTACAAAACAGACTGAAGTTATCCAGCAGTTCCCTCTCCCTCTCCCTCTCCCTCTGTCTATGTCTGTGTCTGTAGCCGCTAGCGCCTGGCTCCTCAGCCTGCAATGACCCAGCCGGCTGGTGTTGAGAGTACATGTTTTTCTACAAGCCTCATCAAAACAAGCTTGTCAAAAACACAGAGAGGATATCCCTCTGCACAGCCCTGGCTTCCTGTCGCAACAACAGGAGGAAATGCCCTGCCTGTTAATGGGGCGGCAGTCAGTGCTCAGGAGGGCAATCAGGCTCCCAAGAACCCGACTGGGAGGAGGAGGAGGGGGGTTTAAAGGTCTAGTCCCTCAATCGCTTTGTAGTGCAATTCGATTCCTCCCAGTCTGCGCACTGTGCACTCCACTGTATTACACACACACACACACCTCGTGGATGACTAGTTTGCTTACACTTCTCCTGCTGCTTCCTCTCTTTTTCTTCTGGTTACTCTGTCGCTCAGCGAGCTCAGCAGACAGGCTACTCCTGAAATCCAGCTGCTGCGTTATATTAGAACAGTCAACTGCTTTTCAAAGGTCATCAGTACAACATGCTGTGAGTGAACAGGGCGCAGCTACTCACACAGTAAGAAGTCAAATGTAAAAATGAAACCTGAAGTAGTGTTTTAACTTTAACTTTCTGAACTGCACTGCACATGTGCAGGTCTCTGTTTGCAGCAACATTCACATGTGTAGAAGAGTTTGTCCAGCTGCTGTCAGCATGCATGTCATTACAGCGTGACCCGGACTGAAGGTCAGTTCAGACCAGCGGGGTCCGGACTGGCAGAGGGGCACAAGATCAGGAGTCCTCCAGGTTTTATAGGCATCGCTAACACTGATTAACACCTGCGCGGAGGGTTCAAACGGATCACTTGAGTAACTGAGAGTAGAGGTGGAACTCCAGGACTGTGACTGTGCACCCCTGCCCTGCTGTAGTCACGCTGCACTCTCGATGTTCGGAGCTGTGCTCAGTTACCTGGACGTTCTCCTCCGTGACCTCGATCTCGGCAGTGTAGACGTAGTCCACCAGCTTGGTAAGGGTCTGCCCGTCCACGTCCTTAATCTCCACCCTCTTCGCTTTGCTCTCGCTCATGTCCCCTGCGCGCGCACACACACACACACACAGACTTCATTAAGACTTTATAATGGGATCCCCTTTACCATGGTTATTTCTGGTCTCATTTTATTGCGTGGACAATCTTTTGATCCTCCACTTGTTGGCGTTCATAAAACAAATTCAGGATATGCAAATACTCAAAATAGGACGCTCTGGTTAAAGAGCTGCATCCCGGGGTCAAGGAACTGTGCCAGCGCCTGACCGCTTCACAGGGCTGTCTGTCAGCCTGCAGCCTAATAATCTGTGCAATACATCTCTGCATGCAAAAAGTGTAGCTTTTAAATTAAAGAAAAGCTGTTCCCACCGTTTCCATGGCAACACCGCTGCGTTGGCGCAGCTGGGCTGGCTGGGTGTCCGTGCTTCTTGTGCAGAAAGACTGGAGAAGACACCAGCTTGCTGAACACACACAGCGAGATTAGATAATAAGATCCAGTTAGCTCATCACAATTGCCCCTGGCTGCTGCGTTGCCAGTTCCACTCGTGTGAACAGCTTGCTTGAGGTCTGTGCTCGTTAAACAGCCCCATCAGTGCAAGGCTCCAGCACGGCTACAAACTTTCTTTAAGAAGCCTGCTTCACGGAGCGGAATCAGTACCCGGCTAGCTGTACCTGTGAACATGGCGCAGAAGTAGGGGCTGCAGGCAGCCAGCACGATGCGATGAGCCCAGATCTCAACATCCTCCGCCACCAGCGTCACGTCACACAGCATCTTCTTACTGCAGAGACAAGGCGCGTTCGTTACTTCAGCTCCTCAACATTCAAACTTAAGGATCAAGGACAAGACACACTGGATATGATATCAATGGGAGCACACTGTACACATGTTTGCTGCTATGTAAACACTTAAAGCTAACACCTGTATGTGACCTGCATATTATTACGTCTCGCTCTCATTTCACAGGCTTTGCGATGGCTTAGCTGTGAAAGGAGCTATATATATATATATATATATAAAGAATCCGATTGACTGAAACGTTTACGCTACATTTGAAATGTTTTACGCTTGTCTCTAGCGTTTAAAGGCTGAAAGTCTAATGACGCCCGCTGACGTCGACGGCTTTAACGTCAGTCACCTCCTCAGATCGTTCATCACCCGGAAGGCTTTCTTCGTGTGGGAGTGATTGACAGCGACGTTCCCAGGCTCCTGCCCATCCTCCTCGGCATCCAGGGGCGGCTGGGGGCTGGACTTTCGACTCCTGGGTGAGGGAGCGGGACAGGAAGGAGAGAGGCTGGTCATCACTATAGCGCACAGCAGCGGGGAACATACTGGAGCAGCTGCTCAGTGCAGCGCTAGCCTGTGCAATCAGCAGTACTGTCTGTTAGTTTAGCTGGAAATGAAAAGCACAGTTTTTTAGAGTACATGTCCATTTCCAAACCAGTGTCTCCTGCCCACACTAGCATACAATGAAACATGACTGAAATGCTGAAGCCGTTCTGTTGCCATGGAAACTGACAGCTGCAAGGATGGCCGCTAGAAGTTACCAGCGTCCAATCAGCTACATGCTTGAGAGAAGAGAGGAAAGAGGCAAGGTGTGAAACACGTTCATGGCATAACCCATCTTGCCACAAACAACCTGACACAGATTTGCCACATTTGTGATACAGGATATTAATACAACTTTTCTAGTCAAGTATTAGGCAGCAAGGTCACATTGCGCTGATGAAGGCATTAGACGGGACACTGTTACTGTATGTGACTCCGTTTCTTATGCATTCCACCTAGTAATCTACAAATGAGGGTCCAGATTTTACACAACATTATTATCTGACTTTACCCAGTGAAATACATGTATACATTGACACCAGCAAAGACCTTCGATGGCTTGTCTCTGAGTAACTGTTCACACCATTACTTTACATATCTATTTTTTTAACAGGTCTATGCTAAAAATGCACACATATCAGCACATGGATGGGAATAAGACTCCTGTTGCATAGCGTTTTCAGCTATTCCAGGTTTTACTGCGAGCTTGATTAGCGCCAGGGTATAGGTAAAAAGCTCAGATGTGTCTTATTAAACTCGTAGTGAAACCAGGACTGGCTCAAACTGCGATGCAATGGGAGGCTTCCTTCTACTGTTTCTAGCATGCAGTTTCCTGGCGTGTGATCTGGAGAGGGCAGAACGTGACACTGTATAATGGGAAGTTCACTTTCACTTCCCCTTGCATCATGGGGCTTGTTTAGTGAACATGTTTAACTGCGCGGGCGGTCCGGCACAGAGTCACCTGGGCTTTCTTTTCTAAGTTTATAATGAAGCACGTTGCATGAATGCGCGCTGCCCCGAAGGTATGGTACATACAGTACAGTAAAACCTGTGTTTACGCAATGGAAAAATAACACAATCCTGGGTATACCTGGACAGTATGCATACTGTATGTGCATTTTGTAAATGAATAGTTTATTAAGTTCTTATGTCAGAAATGTATGCGCTCCAGAGAGTACTGATAAATTTTAGGTAGACAAACGCAGGTTTATTAATAACCCGAACCCACACACACACATTCTCTTGTTGCTGTTATGAAGTGCTGTGTCCGTGCTTGGGCTTGTATCCCCAGCAGAACTGTATCCTTGCAGCGCAATGTGCAGCTGAGGCACATGCGCTACTTTGTTTTACTCATGAATAAACCCACACACTCAATCATGCCACAGGGATGGTAACAGGGCTCCTATTGCACAGCACTTCCACCCATTCCTGGGTTTACTGCAAGCTTGATTAGACACAGTGTGTATAGGTAACAAGCTCAGGTGTGTCTGATTAAACTCACAGTAAAACCAGGAATTGATCAAACTGCTGTGCAATGGGAGTCTTATCCCTGATGTAATAACTGTGTTTGTATCCTGCTAAATACTGAAGATATGGCTAACACTGTATTGAAACTTTTATAGACCAAGGCGTGGATAACAGTTGGGAGGTCTGTACTTGACAGTTACTCTAAGAGGTATTATTTATTAAACAGAAATATGGCAGAATGCAACACTGTAGGTTGTATGTAGTACTGCACAGTAGGCCATCGGCTGCTTTAACCGTTTCTTTAAGAAAATGTCCACGGTAATTTCGTTTTCATAAATCATAACAGTAATATAAAAAACTGTGACTAGACCATACCGTGCACACACACACACACACCGGCACAACGTCTGTCAATTGCGCCAGTTTTTTTTTTTTCTTATTTGCTGTCAATGTCTTGCAGTAACGTCTGGTATATTACAGCAGACAGACAGGGCTGCCGTTTTTCACCTGCCAGTGTCGCCTCAGCGTGAAGAATTCAGCTGCATGATTTTGCAAAAAAGCAAATGCTACAAAAAACAAGACCGGAATCTGCGCCGTGCAGTAGAGGACTGTATATATTGAACCGCTTGCTGCTCGCATCTCCCACCCTGCTTACCTCAATGAACTGCTTGGTAACACGCTTGTCTAAACATAGAGGAGGGGTGGGGGTAAGACATGTCCGTACTCACGCTTCTTCATCGTCCATGGTTCCGTTTCTAGCGCAAAAGATCCACACCCGGTCCGGCAGTGTCCCATGTACCCCCAGCTGTTTCCCTCACGGTCCCATTGATATTAATACTACGGGTTGAGCCTCAGTAGCAGCCTTGGAAATCAGCGCTGTTTATAAAGACAAGTGATTGCAACCTGATAGGAGCTCTTCTTCCTCCTTCAATCCCTCTACATTGTACTAGCACGCAACAGACTGCGCTAACAGAACCTCTCTCGCTCGCCCTCTTTCTGACATCCCTCTTTTTTCCCAGGTCTCCCTGCTCCACAGCCCTCCTCTGTTCAAAGCCCACCCGCCCTCTTTTTTTTTTCTCCAGTAATTTTGTTGCTGCGTTGCCTGGTAACGACACGCCTGCTGTAATAACGGGCAGCACACCACGACCCTAGTAGCGCAGCACAGCATTCTGTACCACCAGAGTCGCATCTAGTAAAACGGAACGGGACGGTAATATGCCATAAAAAAATTAAAAACAGCCCCTTTCTGAGCAGATTGCGTGTTCCGGCTTGTGACACTGTAATTTAAAACTGGTATTGCTGGAAGGGGGCTGGCTTTCCAGAATAGCTGTAGTAACTGAGTCACGACAGCCTTGCAGCCTCAGTGCCCCATGCAAATACAGGGGTTGCATGTGCCGCTAATCCGCTACTGCGCCGCGGTGACTCATCATGAGCAAGCAGACTTCAGCGCATGTACTCGAGAAAGAAGCCGTGAGGGACTCTGCCCATTAGAGGGCGCCCAAGAGTCACACTACAGCTTGAAAACTGTATAAACGGAGAGCAGGAAATCCTCGCTGCTGCACGCACCCTTGGTCTCCATGGTAAGCTTAGACCACTGTTTGACAGTGCTTTGCAATGGTTAAGCAGCGCTACTGTGCTTTATAATAATGCTCAGTCTTTGGCCATCCTGCAATAGTAAATGTGTGCTCCCATTCCTCCCAGCACTGTTTGATTCCCGTGTCTCTCCGCTCTCGTGTTCTGATCTGCGGGGGACTGGTCATCGCACTTCAGCAGGAGAAAGAGGAGGAGGAGAGGTGATCTGTTTTCATTGTAATCACAAACCAGAGCCAACAGCAGGGGGCGACAGGAGGACAGGGGAGTAGAGATGAGCATGGCTCGGCAGCCCTGATAATGTCAATACCTGCTACCATCCATCCACCCTCCCTCACTAGAGTTTAAAACAGCTTTCAATACCTGCTACCATCCATCTACCCTCCCTCACTAGAGTTTAAAACAGCTTTCAATACCTGCTACCACCCATCCACCCTCCCTCACTAGAGTTTAAAACAGCTTTCAATACCTGCTACCACCCATCCACCCTCCCTCACTAGAGTTTAAAACAGCTTTCAATACCTGCTACCATCCACCCTCCCTCACTAGAGTTTAAAACAGCTTTCAATACCTGCTACCATCCATCTACCCTCCCTCACTAGAGTTTAAAACAGCTTTCAATACCTGCTACCATCCACCCTCCCTCACTAGAGTTTAAAACAGCTTTCAATACCTGCTACCACCCATCCACCCTCCCTCACTAGAGTTTAAAACAGCTTTCAATACCTGCTACCACCCATCCACCCTCCCTCACTAGAGTTTAAAACAGCTTTCAATACCTGCTACCATCCATCCACCCTCCCTCACTAGAGTTTAAAACAGCTTTCAATACCTGCTACCACCCATCCACCCTCCCTCACTAGAGTTTAAAACAGCTTTCAATACCTGCTACCATCCACCCTCCCTCGCTAGAGTTTAAAACAGCTTTCAATACCTGCTACCATCCATCCACCCTCCCTCACTAGAGTTTAAAACAGCATTCAATACCTGCTACCACCCATCCACCCTCCCTCACTAGAGTTTAAAACAGCTTTCAATACCTGCTACCACCCATCCACCCTCCCTCACTAGAGTTTAAAACAGCTTTCAATACCTGCTACCATCCACCCTCCCTCACTAGAGTTTAAAACAGCATTCAAGACCATTTTCTTAGTTTCACAGTGCCCTTGCATTTTGCATGACATTCACTAGCCTGTCCTAAATCAAAGTATCTGTCTCAAGCAGCTGGAAGTGAAGAGCAGCTGGTAACACTGACTTGTATCAAAAGCATCCTAACAGACTCAGGAACGAATTGTAACTCAATAAAATAAAATGTTTTCCAAATCCCAACTGGAGAAATGTAAACCCTACAGAAGAAAATAACGCGCTGCTCACATCTGTTTATGATCATCAACACTTGCTAAAAAAAAAAAAAAAAAAAGATATTCTTAAACACCTTTCTGAATCCTTTGCTAAGTTACCTCGGTTAGTTTTCAATATACAGACTGCTAATGTTCCGCTACCAATGCAAAACACACTGCAAACCGACTAGTTAAAGCTCCTATTTCATTGCACCACAAATATAAAAATATATATATATATTGAAAAACAATGGTGGTGTAACTATTACTATTAAATCATTTTCATTTTTTTGTTTTGTTTTAGCATAATTATAGATAATTATAGCAGAACTCTTGTTGCGAGAAGATCTGGAAATAGTACAAAGACTGTGATATCGTGAAAAAACACTTTTTAGCATCTAATGCGCGTAAAAAAAAATTACAAATAAATAGCTTGGGGAAATGGCGGAAAGGGGGAGGTGCTGGGAGGCAGGTTTCCGACGTCACGAGAAGGCGGCCATTTATAGAAAAGCAAAGAAAGTCTCAAATTCCACAGCGTTGCTTTCTTTAAGAACAACGAAGACAAACAGCAAAAAAGGAAAATGGAGAACCAGCTTTGTAAACTCTTTGTCGGCGGCTTGAACGTCCAGACCACAGATGACGGTCTTCGCCAGCATTTTGAGCAGTACGGGGAGCTGACCGACTGCGTTGTTGTCCAAAACCAGCAGCTCCAGCGCTCCCGTTGTTTCGGGTTTGTGACCTACTCGACTGCGGAGGAGGCTGATGCGGCAATGGCGGGCAGGCCTCACACTGTAGACGGCAACAACGTGGAGCTGAAGAGAGCCGTGGCCCGGGAGGACGCCGGCAAACCCGAGGCCCTCGCCAAGGTGAAGAAAATCTTCATCGGCGGCCTGAAAGAGGGCGTGGAGGACGAACACCTGGTAAACTACTTCTCCCAGTTCGGTACACTGGAGAAGGCCGAAGTGATCACCGACAAGCAGACGGGCAAGAAGCGCGGCTTCGGCTTTGTGTACTTTGAAGACAACGACTCTGCCGACAAGGCCGTGGTGCTCAAGTACCACACCATCAACGGGCACAAAGTGGAGGTGAAGAAGGCCCTCTCCAAGCAGGAGATGCAGGCCAGCGGCGGCAGGGGCAGAGGAGGGCGCGGAAGAGGACAGAGTAGCTACGGCGGTGGCAGGGGAGGTGGCGGTTACAACAGCTATGGCGGCGGCTACGGGGGCAATGATGGCGGTTATGGCGGTGGCTACGGGAGCGGTGGCGGCTATGGGAGCAGCGGCGGATACGGGGGCAGTGGCGGCTACGGAGGAGGATATGGAGACCAGATGGGCGGCTATGGCAACGGAAACGGCTACAATGACTTTGGCAGCAACTACGGCCAACAGTCCTCCGGTTACGGGGCGATGAAAGGGGGTAACTACTCCTCCGGCAGAAGCAGCGCACCTTATTCCAGAGGTGGCGGCGGCGGCGGCTACGCCAGGGGGGGCTATGGAGGCTCCTACTAAAGCGAGACCTGCGTCGCTCCCGCTGTGTGGCTACACAAAGAAGAGCGGCTCCATCACCTAGCCGGTAAGAAATTTTATGATCCTATTGGATTCCCCACAAACAGAACTCAGAACAGTACCACTGTACATTGAAATATCTGGCAGAGTTATGGACAATGAACCTCAGCCTTATCACTTAGAAAGGAGACCTCACAATTCCATGCTGGTTCAAAAAAGGTAATAAAATCCTTACCAGCAAAACGGACAGACTTCACTTTAATGGCCACGTCTAACTAACTGTTGCAGTACCTGTTTAAACAAGTTTAGATTGCACGTGTTTATTTTTTAACTTTGATTTTTTTTATTTGTTGTAAACGTCCCAGAGTCTGTGCCAAGTTTATCTGGATTAGGTGAAAGTATATGGTCATGTTCTATTCACTTTTTTATGATTCCATACTTCAAGCAAATAGCATGGAACCTGTTTGGTTAGGCTTTAACTTTTGTAGGTAGATATGCCTGTATATCTAGTTTTATTTTCTTTTTAAACAAACGTACTGTATTTTGATTTAAGCATAAGTTAGCGTTGTGGCTTTTCCCCCCCTCTAGTCCTAGGATTCGCTGGGTCAAATGCAGTGAACGTGAAAATGTAATCCTATAGTACCTTCCAGAGATGGGGGAGGGGTACATAAGGAGTCTTCAGAAATGCATTTAAGAATGACTTCAAATTCACCTCTTTATTACATACAGCTATGAATGCTTTAGAACTGGTAATGTATGGGAACGTGCTTTCACTTAACCTCTAAATGCTGCAACCTAAATAAATAAATAAATATATATAATTTGTTGATATGCAGGACTTTCCTTAACGTGCATTTGTCATTTCAAATATTCTAAAATAACATTGTTATTGCTATGAATAGGTTTTTTTTTTTTTTGTTTGTTTTCACGCGCTTAATACAGAAGCGCAATTCGCTAGATTTCATTGTGTGTTTAATTTCAGGACCTGTAGGAGCTCATCAAAGTACCGTAGCAAGCATGTTCACTGCAGTTGACCCGAAGCGTGTTCTAAATTTTCCAGCGGGGAATTTTTGGGAGAGGGCAATGGAGTAAAAGCAATTCTGAAATAGGAGCATGGAAACCATTCGGCTACAAGTGATATCCGGAGCAACTGGTATTTTGGAAGAAGAGGGTGGGAGCGAGGGAGTGTAGTCTTCAACTCGTATAGAAATAAAGCTGTGTTTTTGAGTGAGGCTTTGTTTTGAGGCATTGTATGTGGTTAAGTTTTTTTGCAGATAATCTTAACACCCCAGAGAATTCAAACGAGATGTTCTGGAGGAGTGGTCTCTTTAGAAGACAACATACGTTTATTGTCATGTTTTCCATTGTGTGATACACCTGGTGCACGTTTTAACCTCTTAGCATTGTTAAGTACTGGTGTACAATTGTATGTTTCTCTAAACCTTTTTCTTTTTTTTATTAAATAAAGCAAAAACAAACAGGTTATCTTACTTTTATGCTGTATTTAGTACCCATCACGACTTAAATCGACCCGCTTAAGAAACATAAGAGGTAAGGCCCCTATGATCCTTTACACATTTTATTTGCAGTAATTTCATTTTACATTGTGGTCTTCAGATGGTAGCTTTAATTCTGCTTTTCAAACATGAAGAGGGGGATCTCCCCCACCCACCCTGAAGACCATTAAGGAGACTTCAAGCCTCGTACCTCCCCCATCCTACCAGGGGCATAAATAACACATTAGTACCCAAACGTTTCTCTACAGTTTTATCAAAACAAGGCGAATGGCTTCCAACATTGAGTAGCACTACCAATCACATAGTATTTCAAAATAAATCAATAAAAAGGTTTCTATGACCGATTGACAGCAGGTTAAATATATATTTTTTTGTAACCTGTCTATACAGAGTTTAAAACTTTAATTTGCCAAACCAATCTGTGGTCAGGGCTTCAGGCTGGATCTCCATTGCCTAGATTCTGGAATGCCTGCAATTCAGCTCTTCAGTCTGAAGAGCTGATGTAACTATAGGTAAAGTGTAATATGGGTGCCTTTTATTTGTTTTTTATTTATATATAAATATTGTTTTAAACAATTCAAACTTATTTAGGAATACACATGATTATAAAGTTTTGGTTTACCCAAACCTTATACAATTTTTTTATTTTTATTTTAATCTTTTTATATCTTAATATGTTTATCATGCAGGTTTGGTCTCGGTCTCTCATTTTAGTTTTCACACTAGGAAAAATCTAACTTAATTAAAAATCGACCTGTGAAGTTGAAGCACCTTTTAAAACTCTTTACAACTTTGTGCCGTCTGTCCCATAGCTTAAACATGCATTCAAACCTGCAAATCCTGTTTAAAAATTGGGGTCTGGCTGCTTCCAACTTGCCCTGTAAGAATGGAGCAAGCTCCAGTAAAGACAGTTTAGCTACATAAACTTTATATACTTCCCACAACTATAATATCCCATCTCCTAGTTCTAAAACATGTCCTAAGTGTGTGTTTTCTTTTCTGTGGACTGGCTTGAACTGGTCACACAGCAATTGAATTGTGTGTTTTGTTTTTTTGGATGTTCAATATTTTAATCGGGTGTTCAGCTGGTGTCTATGTAGGCTTGAGTAAACTACATAGGATGCCTTCTCCTGGAAGAATGGTTGGCTTGTTCTAAGGGTTCTGATTATTTCTGATTCCTATATTCAGGTATTCATTTTGTAATCCTGGTACCTCACAAATAGCTGTAGACGTTTGTTTATACGGGGACCCTGTTCAGTACCCGGGTTCGACATTGTGATAGGACTCTGAAAAGTTTCTCATTAGGATCACAACCTGCAATACTAGGTATGTAAAATAAACTCTATCTATCTTCACATCCATGTTTATTTGCACCATGTTTGAGCCCCAGTTGGTTCTGTGCTGTAGTAACTTTCCCATTACTACCAGCTGTCAAAGATTATGGAAATGGGGACTGTTTATGGTTCCTCATACCCTACTTTTTATTCCAACCTGTAAACTATATAAGATCAATTTTGGTTGCCGCTGGCAATAATAATTTTAGTGTTTTTTTTTTAATGAATGTACTCTGTAGTACATGTATAGATAATTCATGGCATTAAAAACAATTGGAGCCTGAAAGTCAATTTGCCGTGGTAGCCAGTCGGTGCAAATTGCAGACTACTTCCTGTCGTGTTTGATAGTTGTTTGACGTGTGTGTTTATTTATTTGAACTGTTTTATTAGATTTATATTATTGCCATTATTTGTATAAGCAACATTTTGTAGCCTTTATTTTTCAGTATAGTTACTGAAACCACACAGAAGTGTTTGCAGGGGATGTAACCATATTGTGCAAGGATAAGCGAGCACAAGCAAGGTTTGTGACTTCTCACGCATTACTTTAACTTAGTTCGTCATCACGTTTGATTTCAATAAGGTATACTTTTATAATGAAGCTAACAAAATATTATCAATCAACTTGCTTCGGCATTTTACCCTGTGTGGGTCAAGTTGTTAAAATAAATGATTCTGGCTAATGTTTTATGTGCTGAGAAACGTTTTATTAATAAGCATGTTTTACTAAACATGTGCTGCCCATTTGAACTGTTAGTTTGGTGTCCTAAGATTTGTTGTTTTTGTCTCCTCCAGACAGCACCCAGTGATTGGATGCTAATCCCTGGAGAGATGCGCTCAGGCCCGGTCCAGAGCTGCTAGAGGAAAGACTGCACACACGGGATTCACTTGTTCAGGTAAGCAGACTCTCGTCAGACTGAATTATTAGTTTTATTTTTTGTGTTTCTATGCTTTTAAGAGTCTCATCACTATCGTTTCACAGCGCTACAGTATCCATAAAGTGTGTCGTGCATATTCATTAAATAAACCCGCAAATATTACACTGACCATAGGATGTTTTCATACTAAAACAGATATAGATTCAGGTCCTGATAACATTGGTTTAAAGTATATCTAATTACCCCCTTATCTAGTTATTAGACATTTAAAGGACTACTGGCTAATCTGTTGCATCATAAAATACAATAACCCATAGAAATGATTGTCTCAGAGTGGCTGGCAGGTGTGAGGTGTGTGTGGTTGTCTTGTCATGCCTACATAGCTCGGTATTTTCATGCACAAAGCCAGAGGTTAAAGCACTGCGCCTTCACAACACAACTGCATGCAGACCTTTTCAGATAACCCACCCAACACTGCCTTAAACATGAATGCTGTTCTATTTGCTTTTGTTTTGTGCCTGATTTCTTGGTGAAGGCAAGGGGTGACATTTTTGTATGTTACACTTGGGTGTCAGACTATTCTTTATCTAGTATTTATTTTCAAAATTTGTAGGCACCTTTTTTGTTTTGTACCACTAAAAAATTCTAGAATTTCAGCATGGAATGAAGCTAAAATAGTTACTATTGCAGCTGGTATGGTGACACAACGCCCACAAAATGGGTCAAGTTACACCATGCCTCTTAAAACAGCTGAGCGCAGCCAGTGTGTAGCAAAGAGCTAGGAGGCTTTTTAAGTATTTGTACATGTATTAATGCATGTTTTAGTTTGGCACGTGCTCTTGCTTACAAACCTTTTTATTTACAGCGTCTGCTGTTGGTCTCCACATCCCGTAACTCCCTGAAGTGTGCTGAGGCTGGTCTGCATGGGCCTGCAGTGCATCTTTACCCAGCATCTCTCAACACCGAGGAACTCAGTCCCTAAAGACTTGGCTCGGGTTCAGCACAGGAGTTCACATCATTGTTAAACTGACTGTACCAGCGGGTCCTGGATCATAACTGTGTTGTGTACAGCACTTTTGGGAAGCTCTTGTATCGCATTGTGAATTAAATAAAATCTATTTTCAAGTAGTTTTGAAATGTTTTTGTTGGCTGTTTCCAAAAGCTAAGAAACCAGTGTATAGTTTGCAATGACTTATTAAATTCAACATAAGAACAATTTAGCTATTTTCTTTGGGATAATGCTACAAAACAAGTACATTTGAATGAGTGTCGCCCCTGATCTGACATTATGAACTTTAAATTACCAACACTGTGAGCTGTTTTTTTTGGGGGGGATTTGCACAACTAAAAAATATAATTAAATTCTTGAAATATTGAGGCATTTTTATATATTCATCCCCCACAAACTGTGTGATGAAACTAGCAGCAAATGTACGTTTTTATTTGTACTATTATTATTATTATTTATTTCTTAGCAGACGCCCTTATCCAGGGCGACTTACAATCGCAAGCAAATACAAATACATTCAAGTGTTACAATATAAGTCATACAATAAGAACAAGAAATACAATAATTCTCAAGTGTGACAAACCACAATTCAATAATACAGCAGATAATGGTGAAAGTTACATCAGGATATGATTAAATAGTGATAGTTACAACCAGTGTTATTGTACAAATAACACTGGTTATATCAGACCTTGTGTGATTCATTTAAAAAACATTTACAGCCATCTGCCATACCTTGATACTGTTTTTCTGCATTTCAGTCGACGATTGGCTTCTTTGTGTTTGTCAGCAGGGGTACACCTTCACGCTTCTGGAGAGGTGATAAGTCTATGCACAGATATTTACTCCTTTGTGCCAGCTGAGGAAAACTGGAGAGGAATGGGGAGGCAGTTTGTGAGAGATCACAACTGTGAATGGCTTGCCCGTTGTGTTAATGTGCCCAATGACTTCCCAGAGTATCACCAGCCTGTGATTAAATCACTGAAATGCTCCAGGCAGTTCCAGCCACACACACAAGTTGTTTACATCCCTAGTAAATTTAAGTTGTACAAATAAAATGAAAAATATAATAAACCATTAGTCTGAATTATTGCAATCCAATTTAGCTATGGTAGCTGTAGGATAAACACCCCAGACATTGCCTCTGGGCTTCAGCATTTATGAAATATCAGTAATCATTCTGTAATCTTCATAAGGACTACACGAATATCGAACAAATACGTTGTGCTTTATGTGAACTTAAGAAATATACAGGTGTGTACAGTGGTACTTTTGCATGCAAATCTGACACCAATGCTATCTAGTGTATGCTTACACATAACTAATTGCGCTTTATATATGGTCAGTCATTTCAATACCATCTCCTTGCCTGAAACGCAGTTCGTTGTTTATTCCCTGTCTGTTACATCCAGTCCTGTGTTTAAAAGGGTTTACATTCCAAATCTACAAGTAACTCAGGTGGTTGAAATGCACATACGCAGCCAAACAAAAGCTAGCAATAGCATCAAGAGTGATGCACTGCATTTCAAAAGTTTCTTCCCGCCCTGTATAATATTGTGTTCAATACAAAACCCCCATACGCAATCTCTAACTCGTGAGTTTTTTTTATGAATTATATACGCTTTGGTTATGTATTAGTGTATTGTAAGCTGGGGTTTAAAAACGATATTTAAATGTACATGCCATCCCTTTTAACCACATGCGATTTTATTACTTTAAATAACGTACAGTCGAGGCAGATGGTGTCAAGAGTTTTAAAGGTTTTTTTGGTTTATCTTCGGAAAACTCAGGAGAACAATAGGCAAGAACATCTGCCCTAGTATGCTGAGGAGAGGGAGAGGGGGTGTGGGGTTGAATCAGCATGAATGAATTCAAAGGTTTCAGTGAAAGGTGAGAGCCAGTGAATCGGACTCGCCTCTGTGTTTGACGTATTACACTGACACGCCCCTCGTACTAACATTCATAAGAGGAAACGCGTTTTTCAAATTACATCATTGCCATCGTGACCGAGTGAGTCGTTCAAATAGCCTTGCTCAGAGAAAGACAAAGCAGACGCAACAGAAATGGAGAACCAACTTTGCAAGCTCTTTGTCGGCGGCCTGAACGTGGAGACCACAGATGACGGTCTTCGCCAGCATTTCGAGCAGTACGGCCAGCTAACCGACTGCGTTGTTGTCCAAAACCAGCAGCTCCAGCGCTCCCGTTGTTTCGGGTTTGTGACCTACTCGACTGCGGAGGAGGCTGATGCGGCAATGGCGGGCAGGCCTCACACTGTAGACGGCAACAACGTGGAGCTGAAGAGAGCCGTGGCCCGGGAGGACGCCGGCAAACCCGAGGCCCTCGCCAAGGTGAAGAAAATCTTCATCGGCGGCCTGAAAGAAGACGTGGAGGACGAACACCTAGCAAACTACTTCTCCCAGTTCGGTACACTGGAGAAGGCCGAAGTGATCACCGACAAGCAGACGGGCAAGAAGCGCGGCTTCGGCTTTGTGTACTTTGAAGACAACGACTCTGCCGACAAGGCCGTGGTGCTCAAGTACCACACCATCAACGGGCACAAAGTGGAGGTGAAGAAGGCCCTCTCCAAGCAGGAGATGCAGGCCAGCGGCGGCAGGGGAGGCCGAGGCAGAGGAGGGCGCGGAAGAGGACAAAATGGCTACGGCGGCGGCTATAACAACGGCGGTTATGGCGGCGGCTATGGGGGCAACGATGGCGGCTACGGCAACAGTGGTGGCTACGGGAGCGGTGGCGGCTATGGGAGCAGCGGCGGCTACGGGGGCAGTGGCGGCTACGGAGGAGGATACGGAGACCAGATGGGCGGCTATGGCAACGGAAACGGCTACAGTGACTTTGGCGGTAGTTATGGCGATCAGTCCTCCGGTTACGGGGCGATGAAAGGGGGTAACTACTCCTCCGGCAGAAGCAGCGCACCTTACTCCAGAGGTGGTAGCAGCGGCGGCTACGCCAGGGGGGGCTACGGTGGCTCTTACTAAGTAAAGCGAGTCCTGCGTAGCTCCCGCTGTGTGTGGCTACACAAAGAAGAGCGGCCTCGTCACCAAGCCGGTAAGATCTTCGGATCCTTTTGGATTCCACCAGACACAGAACTCAGAACTTCTTTTTTTTCTAATAAAATATCTGGCCTAATTTTATAGAGTAGTATTGACTGGGGCACTGGCACCTTTCCCCCCTCCAAGTTTTAACACGTGGGGAGATCCAGCCTAATTACTTCTTATAATGGCCACTAACTGTTGCAGTTACAAACCTGTAGGGTGTTCTTTTTTATTTTTTTGGTAACACCACGCGGTTGCCCGTCCATTTTTGAAGTGGCAATCCACCCTGGAATTTCAGGCGCCAAGATTGCATTCTCCCCTGAAAAATAAGGGGGTAGTGGGGGTGGTGCTGTCCTGAAATCTTTACAACTGTATTGGCATGTCTCCCGAATTATTTTTAATTTCTGTAATAAAGGTCCGGAAGTGGTTTTATGATTCTACACATTCAGAGGTTTAGTCATGTTTATCTTGTTTTACCTGCATGTTTTAGTTGGATGTATTTCGTGACTGGGTTATGTGTTTTTTTTTTTTTTAATAGGTAATACATTTTGGTAGCAGTTAGAGTTGTGCAAATTCAATACCCGAAGTTTGTACTATAATTCTAACTTGTGTAATAACTCAGGGTACCAAGTATAGTCTAAACCAAATGTAATGCCTGAAATATCTGATTTGTGGATTTTAAAACTGCCTCATGTCTTGCTATGCAGGGAAGAATTGCAGTACTACAGTTTCCTGTTGCTGCATTTCTTCATGGTTTTTTTTTTTTAAGTTATTTTTTTGAAAATCGAGAACCAACAATAAACACTGCAGTTGAAATGTTTTGCGTTGTATTAATTTTTTTCCGTACATGCAACACGAACTTTACTTAAACGTGACCGTATTTTGACTCTCCCAATGACTGCTTCGTTGTCTGACTTGTAATGTTTGTGGTAGGAAATTGATCTCAAATGTGACTCCCTGAAGGATTGGAAAAATTACTGTAAGGAACTGAAGTCTTCTGTAAACTTTGCTTAGTTTCCATTTCATTCTGATGTTTTGTAATAAAGGTTTTTTTAATCCTTGACAATCCGTGGTATTCTTTATTGAATTGAGGGGGTATTTCCATACTCCACGTGCTACGTGTGGGACCCATTTTGTGTGTTGTGCTGCTAATATAAAACACTAGGTGTCGCAGTGGAGGCCGAGTCTGGCACTGCTACGTGTAGCGGTTGCCTGGGGATACTGCACTGTCCTGCAACCCCCAACCCACCTGGTCAGTGAGCCTAGTTCAGTTTTTCATGGGTCCTAACCTTGAGGTTTGTATTTTAAAGTTCGGATTAGGGCATGCTCCATCTTATTTTGTCAATAAAAAGCAAACCTAATTCTAGTGTGTGTATAATATCATGCAAGATTTCTTGAAGGAATTTGCTTCCGCATTTAAAAAGGTAGTGTGAGAGTCCCCAGTTTGTCTTTCTAAAATGGTGAGGCTGTCTAATGTTGCAGGGTTCTAAATTGGCAACACAAAGAGCAAAGCCAAAATGGCCTTAAGCTGTCTGCATTTGTAGAGGGCAGCAAGACCACTAAACTTGTGTGAAGGCCAAAGTGACTGATGCTGTGTAATTTTGTTTAAGATTCATATACAAAGCTAATTATTGGCCAGAGAAAGAAACAGTTTAACTTGCATCACTATTTAGCAAATGCTGCTTTTGTATTGTCGGCCTATGGCTGTGGCCAAAAAAAATAAAACATTTCAGTGTTGACCATCTTTAAAAAAAAAAAAAAAAAAAACCCACCCATCTAAACATAATTTAGATATTTATTTAACGTAATCAGATACTACACAATTATATTGCAAAAGTTTAGCAGAAGTAGTAGAGTATTCAAGTTCACGTTTTTCCAATTGTCGGTTTTCCGTTAAGTACTGTGGGGGTGGGTGGGAAACCGCAAAGCGCTCTGTAGTTCAATATGTTAACGTAATATTCCACTTTTACAAAGCAAAATTAGTTTATTCTATAGAGGGATGCAAAGCTTTTGGCCACAGCTTAGATTGGAGCCTGTGCGCGCACAGCTCCCTGTGCTGAAGTCAGACATTAGCTTTTTTCGCTAATCTATGGGACCTTTTTTGTTAAATTTTAGTAGCATATATTCTACGCTGCTCAACATAAACTAAACTCAGAAATCTCGTTCCCAGGTGTAACTTACAAAATGCAGAGGTGCTGTGTTGCATTTATGGATAATGCTACCCATTTTAGGAAGCTTAAACCTGGGACATGTCATAATTTGCAAATACAGGTTCTGCAGTGTTCTTTCAATAAACCCTAACTCCTTTTAATAATGTGCGTGGAGCCCGTCTACAAGAGCTCCTGTCAGCCAACTCTCAGGAAACAGAATGCTGGCAGGGTAGGTGGAATTTTTTTTTTTTTTTTTTAATAATTTGGACAGGTGCAGCAAGGGCTGTGGAGCTGTACTGTGGGCTGAAGTTAACTAATATTTACTCTCTCTAGTTCTGCATTTTATTGTATATCTGAGCTCTGATATAAAATACATAATGAAAATAAAAATATCCAAGATGTATCGTCATGCTGCCTCATGGTAATTAAGCAACAATATCAATCTAGCAAAGGTTTTACAGATTCATTTTTTTCAGTTTAGGGGCAACTTTAAAAACCTGCCCTGTCTCGTGCATTATGGAGCCAGTTGGTATCTTTAGATTCACCTCAGTCCAGCAGGGTGGCGTTTAATTACGGTAGAGCTATGGGCAAACAAACATTCATGAAAACGGGACAACGAGCCCAAAGCTGTGTGAGATGCAGCCTTCGCGCAGTGGCTGGTTACAGCTTGTGACTGACAATCACAGGAAAGCAAGATACCGCGGTTGTAATACAGAATTTACTGCTGAGCTTACGACCCTGAAATACATAAATATATATACTGTATAATGTGTGTGTGTGTGTGTATACCCAGGGTTAGAAACTCCCGCTCGCCCGAGGCGAATTAAATCTGATAAGGACTAGTTGATATCTGTGTCTCGGTAGTCCTCTGGGTGAGTACTTAAAACAAATGTACACATACACTGTCACGTTTAATCTTGCGTTAAAAAGATGTAGGGAAGTCAATTTTCTAATGGGGTGTAGCAATGGTGAATTAGCATTCACAAATAATGCTTAGAAAACAATCACTCGGAACTGAAACCTCCCTTTGTCTCCCCTGCAATGCCAACCGCACTTAATGGCATTTTACGCTTGTGTTCTCCCTCTGCGCGGGATGCAAAGTTTATCGTTTGAATTTACTGAAACGCGTTGCATCTTTTGAAGTAAGTGTAAAGTCATAAAAAATAGCCACCTAACTAACAATTTCATCCCAAGGGCTACAGTGAAACATACTGTCTTTTAAATTGGGACTTTAGTGAAGACCACGTGAGTCATTAGTTATTGTAGATAGTAATTCATAGCCGAAGGTGCTTAATTGATAAAAACAAAAAAAATAATAATAATAATTACAACCTATTTTTAGGGACCCCAACTGTTGTTGTTGATTCCAACTTAGGCACTTCCCATAAGGATTAGCAAGTTTCAAAAGCTATTAGTCCTTTGGTCTAGTAGCACAATATTGTTAGTTTCTAACCCTGATACCTGAAAACATCATGTAAGTGATATTGTTCAAACAGGCTGCTGTGAACAGCTCAGCCATGCCCTGCCATCCACATGTGTGTATATATTTGTACAGACATGCGATGCATACCTACTGTAACTGGAATTAAGCAGGGCTGCCAGAAAGCAAAGGCAGAGCTCGGTTAACCGGTAACAGTGTCCATGTTAATGTTAGTCGTCTTCAAATCAATTGCGCCAGTGACAATGACCATGCTTACCGGTCATACAGCGTTCAGCGCTCAACATAAGCTGCATACTGGGTGTTTTAATATCTATTATGTGCATGCAGACTTGTTCAGTATATTCCATCTGTCGCATTGGAATTCAAAATGTTTGTTTTACAGCCATATTGTAGCATTATAGTTAAAATACAAGTCTGTAGGGCAGCAGTGTGGAGTAGTGGTTAGGGCTCTGGACTCTTGACCGGAGGGTTGTGGGTTCAATCCCCAGTGGGGGACACTGCTGTTGTACCCTTGAGCAAGGTACTTTACCTAGATTGCTCCAGTAATAACCCAACTGTATAAATAGGTAATTGTATGTAAAAATAATGTGATATGTTGTAACAATTGTAAGTCGCCCTGGATAAGGGCGTCTGCTAAGAAATAAATAATAAGTTAGCATTAAAGTGTGTACAGTGTTCACGACTTCAAGGTAATGTTGTATTGTACTCGCCCATTTACTGGATACATTTTACTGGCATATGTCTGAATTGGGGAGTAAATTACCCGAAATTGTCTGCACGCTGCATAAGTGTATATATATATCACAGCTTTACATAGAAAAAATACTTGGTGAGGACATTCTTTAGCACCAGTTATTATTGGGTGTGGGAGGCGTGCTCGGCACATAGCCCTGGCAACGGGGATAAAGTGATACAAAGTCATTGTAATAGTGATTGCAAATGCCAGGCTACTCGTCGCATTCAACAACTTTTCTTACCACCTACATTCAAGCTTTTCATGCTCTTGCAAACTGAACCACCCTTCTGCTGCTGAAGTCAGGCATCTGTCTCCCTCAAAAACTACATGCTGCCTCAAGGGTCTGTCCTGATCGCAATATTTTAAATAAAGAAAAACCACATTGATGGTACACTTGCTTTTTTAAGTACCAAATCAGAATACAGCAAAGATAATGTGCTGCTTGTAAACACTGCAGGGGGCTCCAACACTAACTACATTTAGCATTGTTGCATTGATCTGAAATCCACTATTTAAACACACAAAAGAAAATGATGTGCCATAGAGCTTCCACTTTTACAACTCTTCATAAACTGACTGCAGGAAAGAAAACTGCACTGTTAAAACTTGCACTCTTATTGATTGGGCCAAATTCATAAAAAAAAAACTGTTCAACATTTATTAGTAGAGTTGGTATTGAAATGAACTGTTCGAAGACACCACAAAACAAATTAGCAATGTACTAAATACATGTTAGGACCGATGAGTTTCATTCATTCATTCATTCATTTATTTATTTATTTATTTATTGAATGGCTAACTATTTAATAAATCCATAAACTCAACTGAAATGTAGATCTGAAATAATTAAAACAGCCCCCATCATGTTCTAAGGTTATGAAAATGAAATAAGCATACAGTGACCCGAAGTCTCTTTGGTGTCTATCTTTCTACACAAATGTGCCAGGAAGGGCTCTAATTAAATTGTTTAAATAATGATGGTCTTTGATCAGTTGAATAGACCCCTATGTTTGTTTGATTGTTTTTTTTTCAGCATGTGTTCACAGTTTCCCTATAATTGAATTTCACCTGACTGACTCTACAGTTTCCAAATGGGTGATTCAGAGTAGACATAATGTGACGTGACATTTCTCTCTTCCTGTGAGCTTGTGTATTTTACGTATTTGATTGAGACTTGCCGCTGGGTCTCTGAGGGTTTGTGTGATGGTCTGGCTGACACTACTTTGCTGTAACCAGGACTGCCTTCTCATCCTGTAGCTGTTGAAACACTGGACTCTCTTCACATAGCCTTAAACTCGCAACATATTTAAAGAATTATATTTCTGAAACTGTTCAGGACTATTGATGGTTTCATTAACAACAATAAAGAACGGTTTAATAAATATCAAACTTGATTTTATTCTGAAAAACAGACTTTGAAAAAGCATTCTTTAAACAACTAATTTGTGTTTCAATTAAGTGCATTCTGTGTGCTGCGGTTGCCAGTCAGGTACGTGGATTGTTTTTTTTTTTTTTCATTTCTGCTCTTACCAGAAAATCATTTTTTGTTTTGTTTTTTTAGGAACTTGACTCTACCACCCCCATGTCCCCTGAAGCTAGTCCCTATCATGTTATCCTGCTCAGAAATGAAACGAAATGTAATTCACCTATTGCACCCTTACTTCTTACTCCTGGGTTCAGCACAGCCTGTACGAAGTGCAGTGCCTTGTGTTGCTTCCTTCATTCTGAAACTCTTTATTGTCTCTCTTTGAGACTGTTCAAATAAAGTGGTTTGTTTTGTTTGAGGTTTGTCTAATTATTATTACTTTGTCTAATTATTATCGGTGTAGACGAGCCCTCAGCATTTCAGAAGAAAAAGCCAACAAGATGTCACAGAAAATCGAGGTTAGTTCACTTGCAAAGTTTATCCTTATTAATTTGCAAACGTTTTCATACACAGCATTTAATTGGAGGCATCACACATTACAGTTTGCAGCACCAGAAAATGTCCCTGTATGGTCTACAGTTTAAATAATGCTGGGTCTAAGGGGGTGGGGTTGTTTGGTTGTTTTATAGACAGCCCCATGTTTGTACTTTTTAGTATTTTGGCTTATTTCTGGTCATACAAAGTTTAAAACCCCCCTCAGTGTATACTGTGCCACATTTCTTGTTTTTTTTGGCACTATTCAATGAAACTGCCAGATTTCCAGTTATAAAGGTGTCAAAAAATGTCAGCCCTTTAATGTAAAAAACACATAGCCACTGCGCCTATGGAAAGTGGTCTTGAATGTCGCCATTCAACCAGGAAATAAAGTGTGTATTGTTGGATTGGATCCATGTCTTAGGGTCTGAGTTTGAAGCAAGTGCACCCTTATAAATTCTGCACAGTAATTTTGCAGTGGTTTTCGCATGGTTATACTCTCTATTCACTATAGTTGACCAAAGTTATGTTTTTTTTATATATATATATGCTTTACTACGTCTCTCTAGTTTTTACAATTCTTACATGTCATGCTTTCACCGTGCTTTATTACACTTTGCTTTTACTATGGGAAACTTTTATAAGGGCAGAGGCAAAGAGGTAAAGCAATGGTAAAGTACAGAACTAGCCAGGGTAATTTTATATTGTTGCATTTATTTTATTCCTCTCTGATGCCTTTGTTTATGACCTATGGTTAGCAAAGGCCTGGTGAGGCTACCAATCGAAGGGGTATCTAAGGAAAGATTAAATAACTCAAATGAAAAAAATAAAATGTGATTCATGGAGAAAAAAAAACACAAGTACTAGACAGTGGAAAATATGTTTTCTTTGTAAAGTTCTAAATAAAGTAGAGTGTCTTTTTTTATTTGAGAAAATATATAATTGTGTTGTTTCTGCATATACAATAACCTGATACTGTTTAATCTCAGATATGGTTTGAACTTTTAGTTCAATTGGGGGAGGGGAGACTAAAGGAGGCATTTCTGTGAAAGATCACACCTGTCAATGGCTCACTGCTGTTGTGTTAATGTACTAACGTAAAACCCAGTCTCTTCCCCGCACCTCCCCCTTGGTTCGTGCAACAGTTGTTAACAATGACAAAGCAAAATCTGAATCCTTGTGTGCCTGTGCTAAACTGCAGGGAACAACCCTGCGTAAAAGTGTAAATAACCTAGGTTATGGGACGTGTACGATCTACATTGTAATTCAAGAATAAAAGCTAAATATGAAATTGATGTAATAATAGTAAATTACACTGAAAACCAGACCCACTGCAACAGGTTATACCACTTGTGTTGCTTGATAAAAGATAGACACCCATGTCAGAAAACACTGACTATCCCACCGCTTTAAAACATGCAATAATATCTAGCTATGTCTGTCTGTCTACCTATCTATCCATCTATCTAGCTATCCATCTATATCTAGCTATCTATGTATGTCTGTCTGTCTATATCTATCTATCTCTCTATCTATATCTATCGAGCATTGCACCACTTTGATTTCAATTAGAATGTACAGACATCCAAAGACATGCCACAGCCCAACTAAATACGTTGAGGATGATTTATACTGGGCAAGAGCATGCATTAACAATGTAATAAAGAAAGCATATTGTCATAAACGTGTGTAAATTGAACCCCATAATGCAATGGCTGGTACACAAGACGGGGTTCAAAACTAGAAACGCCCTGTGTAACAAGAGGGTTTGACATGTTTACTTTTTATTATCTTAAAACTACTGTACTATGTTGCTTTTTTTAATTGTAAACACACCTTGCACTCCAGATTTTTGATGTGGAAAATCATAGAGCATATATATATATATATATATATATATATATATATATATATATATATATATATATTAATCTTTTAAATATTGAATTTTATAGTCTGACACAAAGATATATGACATTATATTATTACTGAATCAAATTTTTAATTATATATACCGGTATATAATGAGGAAGAAAAGTAAACTGATAAGTAATTAACTGTAATGTTTTGGCTTCTGCCTTCAGATAGCATGGTAGATGATAGCTAGGCAGATGATAGCTAGGCAGACTGATGCTGTTCTTTATGTTTGAAAGCTGCATAGTGACTTACAGAGGAATGTTCATATATAAAAGTGAGTTTCCAGTTTATCAATTAATTTTCTTCTTCATTATATATATTACATTATATTTTTCCATCCAGCTGAAGAAGGACTTGTAGTCTGAAACGTCCTGGTATAATTATTTTTTTTTAAATCAATTATTCACATTTATATGTACCTACATTAGCTTTTTCTTTTTGATTTTGTTCCTTTTGGTCGGTACAGTTTTCCTTTATATATATAGTAATAGTATTACATTTACAAGCTAAACTTGAGGCAGATGATGAGATGTAACCAAAGTGTATCTGGATGGGGGATCTTTGAACGCAATAGAGTACAACCAATGAATGTTTTGTAGAGATGGAGGGACTTTGTGACGCCATGAGAGAACCGCCCACTTCAACCATTTATAGGAGCAGCGCCAGCCTCGTTTTGGATTGCTCAGCAGTGCCAGCGCAGAGAAGGAGTTCGAGAACATTAGTCTTGTGATCCCAGAAAAACAAAATGGAGAACCAACTTTGCAAGCTCTTTGTCGGCGGCCTGAACGTCCAGACCACAGATGACGGTCTTCGCCAGCATTTTGAGCAGTACGGGGAGCTGACCGACTGCGTTGTTGTCCAAAACCAGCAGCTCCAGCGCTCCCGTTGTTTCGGGTTTGTGACCTACTCGACTGCGGAGGAGGCTGATGCGGCAATGGCGGGCAGGCCTCACACTGTAGACGGCAACAACGTGGAGTTGAAGAGAGCCGTGGCCCGGGAGGATGCCGGCAAACCCGAGGCCCTCGCCAAGGTGAAGAAAATCTTCATCGGAGGCTTGAAAGAAGACGTAGAGGACGAACACCTAGCAAACTACTTCTCCCAGTTCGGTACACTGGAGAAGGCCGAAGTGATCACCGACAAGGAGACGGGCAAGAAGCGCGGCTTCGGCTTTGTGTACTTTGAAGACAACGACTCTGCCGACAAGGCCGTGGTGCTCAAGTACCACACCATCAACGGGCACAAAGTGGAGGTGAAGAAGGCCCTCTCTAAGCAGGAGATGCAGGCCAGCGGCGGCAGGGGAGGCCGAGGCAGAGGAGGGCGCGGAGGCGGAAGAGGACAAAATGGCTACGGCGGTGGCAGGGGAGGTGGCGGTTACAACAGCTATGGCGGCGGCTACGGGGGCAATGATGGCGGTTATGGCGGTGGCTACGGGAGCGGTGGCGGCTATGGGAGCAGCGGCGGATACGGGGGCAGTGGTGGTTATGGAGGAGGATATGACCAGATGGGCGGCTATGGCAACGGAAACGGCTACAATGACTTTGGCAGCAACTACGGCCAACAGTCCTCCGGTTACGGGGCGATGAAAGGGGGTAACTACTCCTCCGGCAGAAGCAGCGCACCTTATTCCAGAGGTGGCGGCGGCGGCGGCTACGCCAGGGGGGGCTATGGAGGCTCCTACTAAAGCGAGACCTGCGTCGCTCCCGCTGTGTGGCTACACAAAGAAGAGCGGCTCCATCACCTAGCCAGAAGCAAAGCCCACGGTCCTGTATTGGATTCCCCACAAACAGAACTCGAATCACTTCTTTAAATGTCTCGCCGAATTCTGGAATGGGATTGACGGGCACACTGAACCCCCCGTCCTAGCCCTAAGAAAAAGGAGACCTCACAATCCCGGGCTGGTCCTAACAGGTAGGGAAACCTTGCCAGCAACCCGACTACTTAAAATGGCCACCAGTGTTTAGCAGCAGTACAACAAGCTACAAAGCTATAGAAGCAGATGTCGTCGCCTTTCCTAATTCGCTAGACCATTTCCCCATCCAGGGTTACTATCTGACTGCCCGGATTTTCTTATCTTTTTGTGGGGGGGCATTCATTTTGAGTATTGTAATCGTCCCAGACCATAATTAATTTTTTTTCATAATCCTATATCATTAAAAATAACTCATGTATGGAGATTGGATGTCTCGTTTGTTTAATTTTAGTAGTGCTTTTTCCTTTTCTAGTGTTTTTCTATTTTGTAGTTGAATTGGGATTTTTTTTTTGTATTTGTATTTAAGCATATTACGTGGTGGTTTTTCTAGGACCCCTTTCCCAGTACTTAATGCGTCAATTGCAGTGAACTTGAGAACGTTTTAGTCCTTAGCTGTGCACTAAATTCGGTTGCAGTTAGTACGGTAGTACCAGAAGAGATTTCTCGGGTTAATACTGTGCTTTATTAATTCTAAATGCAGGTAACGGATACCAGCTGTGCGAAAAGCGTTTTAAATTAGCTTTTAATGGCTTCAAAATTGATATAATATACTAAGGATTGCGTCTAGAAACTTGGGTTCACTGCCGTTGGGATTAAACTACGAAATGTGTAAAACCTTTCTCAGTGCTTAAACAATGTGATGATTTATTTCCTTTTAAAGCATGTATGTTTTGTTTTAAGTATTTGCTACAATAGTTGATTTTACACGGACAGTAGTTGGTGTATTCTTGTATCTGCGCACACCCGAGCTTCAAACAATTCGGAGGATTTGGCAAGACTATGGCGAGACTTATTCAAAGTTTCACAGATTTTAAAATCATTTAAACCATATGGACTCGAGGGATTCAATTGCAAGAGCTATTCATCTTCGTACACCTTTTAATGTCTCCTTGTATAATTCTTGGTACACAACCTCTTAATATTGTTAATAAGAAATACTGGTAAATTGTATGTCTTTTTTTTCACCCCCATTTCAGAAATAAACGTTTTATTCTTAAATCGACAAATAGAAAGGTTAACTTTATTTCAGCCTTAACATGTTTTCGGTTATGCATGCTTTGAGTTATGACATTTTAATTTAGTGGATATTGGAAACAAAGGTAGGTAAGATTTCTTTCACAGCGAAGGTACATCAGTGTGTTTCACACAAAGCTGTACATTCCATGACAAATACAGGTTTTGTACATTTGTTGACAGTTGTACAGGAAGTAACTTATTACAAATTGTGGTAAATTTAGAAATACAATATTAAACCAGTGACAAACGTTTTAAACACCGAGATGTTTTGTTTATCTGTAATTCATTTATTTACGTTTTGTATTTCTAAACTATTGTTGTTGGGTGAAATCCATCCAGTAATAACCAAGTAGATTTCTGGGCACAGGCACCTGCACCACCTTGGCTCCAAATCTCAAGTTGCAGTCTATGGATGCAAGGGGTTTTGAGCACTGATCATAAGTTCTGAAACGGTTTGTCTCTGAGGCTTGCAGTTACTGAGGAAGCTCATGTTCCTACATGCATAGGAGTCTTTCATGCATGCATACCGGCCCCCTAATCCACTGCATCTTTCTACAGTGAAACGTGTCCTAGTTAGTAGGTTTTCTTTATTTTTTTAAAAACTTAATCTAAAGCTGTTAAATACATTTCTGAAGCCTTTTTATATGGAATTAAGAGGGAAGGAATAAAAGCTGTATTTTGCATGATCAAAAGCTCCTTAAATTCCATTCTAGCACAAAGTATTGCCTTAAAACAATGTTTTGTTTGAATTCTGGAAAGAGGAAAGTGCTTTAGAAAATTAGCTAACCCCTCCCCACTTAAGAGTTGGAGAGAATTATGCCTGATCTTGCATGCTTTAAATGAATAAACAAACAAATATGCGTCACAGAATGTGTTTGTTTTTTTACATTCTTATGGTGGTTTTATTGTGCACTATGCTATATAATGTTTAACCAGAATATCTCTCATTTCTTTAGCTGATTTTTCCAGTGAAACTATTGGATGGCCAGGATAGACGGTTCCTTACTGTATATCTTATTAATCATCAAGTCTTTGTTTTGTGTTAAGCACGGTCTACAAAGCCTTGCTGTATCTTAACACCATTGTGTATCCAAGAGCGTCCCTAATGCAGCAAGTATTAAATAGTGAGTTCCATTGTGGCTATGCGCTCCAGGGGTGACTTGTTGCATGAGCACCACAGATTTTATACCAGGAGAACAGAGCACTAACATGCAAGGTTTGTGACTTTAGTTATATTTTACAATACAGTTCACAATTTAAATGGTGTGCCTATTATATATTTTATTACCGTTACTTGTAGAACGTGAGCATCTCACTGTACTCTAATTTGTTTCCTTTACTTCTAAACCAGTGGTCCCAGCATTGCTTCTGAAAAAATAGATTTAAATATTGAAAGTGGATAACCTATTAAAGCTGTTACCCTGTAATGCTCCCCTTTTCCTATCACTTCAGATATTTGTGTTGTTGCATCCATGTCTTTCAGTAGCGTCAGCTACAGTAATCCAATCATGACTTGGTCTGGCTTCATTCTTTGTTTTGTCCCCCCCCCTCCCCCCCACATCTCCAGATTGTACCCAGCAAAGTGGTTGGCCAAAATCTACATCAGTTCAGAGAAGAGGCGCTGCTTGTGGGGATCCTGAAGTGCCAGCATTGCTGAGGTAAAGGATCAGCTCTTAACTGTGGTCAGCGGAGTCTGTTATAAATGGATAATGTGTAGTTTGCATAAGATGAAAGCACCAAGGTGTGTTGTATGGCTAGTAAACAGTTGGCCTTGATCATTTGATACTGAAATTGACAAATCCTACTGTTATTAGTTGATTTAGCTCAATTATGTAATAAAAACAAATTAACCCTTTGCGGTCCATTTATTAATCGCGCGTCAGGCATGCCAGGTCTAATTAATTTTCACACGCGCAGTTAATTTTATACGCGCTGTTTAAATATTTTTCACAGTCAAACTGGTTTAAATGGCCCTGCATATCAACAAAGCACACACTAGGCATCTCCAGCCCCGCCCCACCCTTTTGTTTGCTATAGCGTTCAGCTATGTAAGAAATAATAATAATAATAATAGTCGTACATACCGATCGATCATCTCCAGATCACTCGTTTTATCACCAAACTCATCAATAATGCGATCCAAGTCATTATTTTATTACTATAACATCTGAAAAAAGCTCTGCAAATGTCCATGATAGCCAGCTTGTTTACTATGAATGCCCATTATCTGATACCTGATACCATGTATGACTATTAATGAAAAAGGCCTTTTTTTTTTTTTTTCCCCTGACTTGTCTCGGCTCCTGTCGCTACCACTCGGCAATTGAATGGTTTTCTCGGCTTTTTCCGGAGAAAAAACGACTAAACACCTGTTTATTGCGTTGCTATAATGATGTCGGACCCAGTCCGACAAAGGACCTGTGAGGAATAATTGCAATGTCGGACCCAGTCAGACAATGGACCGCAAAGGGTTAAACTTTTCCTGTCATGGGAACTAGTCTCAACCATTTCAAATGTTCCTGTAAATTTACTGTGTGGTTTTTTTTTTTTTGTTTTTTTTGTGTTTTTTTTAATATATGTATATATAAAAAAGCATGCCTATTTGCACTGGGTATTTATTAACTTTTTTTGGGGGGGCAGGGGGGAAGTAATTCAGTTGTGAGTCTTACACTGGTTGAGTTTTATTTCTCAGTAGTTCAGATCACTTAGAATGGTTGATGGTTCATGTACTTTTGATTTTTGGTTAGCAGTAGCCTTTTCATGGTACCTCTTGGCTTTGTATTCACAGGAACTACTGCCAGTGGTCTGCTGAAGCTGTTCTTTTCCCAGTCCCTGCTGTTGGTGCAGGTAGCCAGGCTTTAGGCATCTTTACCTGTATGGACTACGCAGCTCCCGTAAAAGACTTGTGTGCAACGCAGATTCAGAACAGCAACTTCCCCCTCTAATGTTTGGATGTCATTTACTTAATAAAATGATGGAAAGATCATGCTTCAGCGTCTGTTTTGTAAATGCAAGCTCACTAGAAAATAGAGAAATTACTTTAAATATATATTATGACTAATGTATGCTGTGTTTTGATTTTAGATTTAATGTTTGCTATTTGGTGTAGAACAGAATGTGGTGAAGCAAATCCATTTTAAACTTGGAAGACAGTCCAGGCTAATGCTTGTGTGTGTGTGTATATATTATATATATATATATATATATATATATATATATATTTTATATGTGTTACCAAAGTGGTTATTCAGCTAAACTAGAAATGTATGCTGAATGAATTTGATTGGATTTGTGCTGGAGTGGAAAAGCAATGTAATCCTAATGGAGTGGGAAGTATTTTCATTGATTTGTATTATAATAAAATGATTTTAAATAATTGTCTCTACACTTTTCTATTTTTTTTTTATATGTATTGTATTACAAAAAAAAAAAAAAAGTTGGCTGACTGCATTAGCTTCCTTTTAAGCATGATTTTTATATCAATATACTGTATAAATCTGTCATGGGTGTAAAAATCCAAGTACACTATAACCACCAATGTATGTTTTGCAGAAGTAGTGTTTAGTGATTAACACACAGACACTTCTCACAAAAGGCTTTACAATTCTGATACAGGCAGGCAAAGTCCTTTGTTATCGGCAGTGGGGAGAGGTGTTCACTTTTAATTTAGATGCAAATATAGAATGCTCCCCCCCCCCCCCCCCCCCCCCCGGGTGTAAACGGTAGAGGGGGGAGAATCTTTTCTGTTAATGGCTGTGCTGTTATGTTAATGTCCCAACACCTGGCAGTGTCAAGACACTGCTACTCAATTTAACATGCTACCTACCCCCCTGCCTCATTCCCCCTCCCCCCCCCTGTGTCAAGACACAGACTTTAAAACAAAAGGGGAATGCAATGTGTTCGTCCACAATTACATAAAGTAGATTTATCTCATGCCTACATATAAGAGTAGCCCCACCGCCTGGGCCATTGGACACAAAATGGGAGCAGTTTAGAATGCGTGGGTACAGTGTAAATGGAGCTCTGGGCAAGCTGAATACGTGAACAGAGTCTATACAAAGACTGTTAGATGGGGAGTATTAATGTAACACAAAATAGATAGATTTAGGCATCACATTGTAAAAATTGAATAACCAACCAAATGAATAACAGCCAATGGTGCCGTAACAGTAGAATTGTCCTCTGTCTGCCTATAACTTTTCTGCTGCACCGCTGGTTCTATTACAATTAGTTTTTGCATACTGTAGTTTCCAGTATTAAATTATTTAAACATTGGACAGGCTTGCGGTATTTTAATTGGTATTTTGAATGTGTGTGTGTATATATAGGTTTTGCAACGTTCTGTGCATGCTGGGACCACCCAGGAGACCCGATGTGAGGTTCATCTGCAGCGCTTGAAAAGGAACAGCAGGGAAGCAGCATCTGTTCGGATTTGGGGGGGCGATTGAACGATAATAATGTGATCAATGGGGTTACGGTACTAGGGGAGGGGGCGGTACCGAGTGCCTGTCTATTTCTGTAGCGTCACGTAAAG